>NW_015648618.1:148005-151938 GCF_001515625.1 Sinocyclocheilus rhinocerous
AATTATGTCCCCACTGTATGCAACAAATGCCTCGTTTGTAATGGGTTTTCATGTTTTTGTGTCGTTGCTCCGGCCGGAGGCATCATCACAGTATGGTGAGGGGCGTAACATTTCCGTCTCACGCTTGAGGTATTCGGCCAATCACAACGCACTGGATAGCTGGCCAATCAGAGCACACCTCGCTTTTCATACCGATGAGCTTTGTAAAAATCGACGCGTTTCAGAAAGGCGGGGCATAGAGGAGAAACAATAATGTACAGTATGTGGAAAATAATGTTTTTTGAACCTTAAACCGCATAAACACATTTCTTTACACCAAATACACAAAATAATGTTCGTTTTAGCAGTATCATATGACCCCTTTAAAAATATATAAATAATAATACTAAAAAAAAAGTTATAAAAGATATGCAATCTTTAATTTTCATCTGCTTTCATCTTGCTATCCTAAATGTTTAAAGGGTCATGCATTGTTTTAAAATATTATTTATACAGTATATATATATATATATATATACACATTTAAATGCACGGTATGACCCTTTAAACGTTTAGGATGGCAAGATAAACCACTGCTGAGTTGAATCAGTGAGTCATTTATTCATATTGCTGCTACTGCAGAGCACAAGTTTGAGAAATAGAGGAATATTCTCTCATCAATTATGGATGGAGGGAGGAGGAGAGGTGCCATGGAACAAGGGATGTGGTTTTCTCGGGACGGTAAAAATAAAGACACAATAAAATGTATTCAAAAGAAAGGCCTGTATTTCATGCACACAATGAAACAACCCAAAGCGGGAGGTCCATGGACCGGAAGTACATCCAAAAAAAGTAAATGATTGGGGGACAAAGAGGTGGTCAAATTTAGAAATTCATAAATAATTTTGTGTGAGCAAATTCCAGAAATTTTTTTGAGTAGGACAGAGCATTTTCCTGAATGTGTGTTTAGAGATAAGGGCTCAGGAGAACAAACCTTCCTCTCCAGTGAAAGAGACTGAGAGGAGAAAGAGAAACAGGCTATAGGGTATTTCCGGTCTTAAAGAAAAGAAAAGATTAAATATCTTTGGGCTATTATGTGTTTGCAACAAGAAAGTCTACAGTACCTGGAGAAACATATCTGTTATCAAATCCAGTTGTCTCTATGGCAGTTGCTCAGCTAGTGCAGGAAGTTTGCATGGGACCAAAGAAATTTTTGAGCCAATCACCCAAGCTATAAATGTCACTTGACTCATCACTTTGGAAGCATAGGAATAGAAACATCCTTGGGTGCGATTGCTACAACATAACTCACTGCTTAACTGCCACAGAATAAAAAAATAAAAAGGTAATTATGAGTTTTTATCTCACAATTCAGACTTTTTTCTTGCAAACGACATTAAAAGTAAACGACATTTACTATATTGTTGAACCGACTTGGTTCAGATTATGGAACTATGTTAGTAACAATGGAACTTGCGACCACAGCTGGCTAACAATGCTTTTGGGAAATACACCCCCGATTAGTTGATGGCACCACAGGAACGTTCACATTCCCAAACTTTCACTAGCGACTATCCTAAACCTTGATGGCAGCAGAGAAAAATATTAGTCCATTTCACACTTTTAAAAACCTTCAAAAATGTATTTGTGATGTATGTTTTGTTTGTGAAATAAAAATACTAACAACTTCTGAATGGCTGGTTTTGCATTAAGATGGTGTAGTTATGACATCTACCAGCAGGGGCTAACTGGACCAGGCCAACCAGCCGAAACTTGACCCCTTGAGAGAAACAGGCAATAGACTTCAAGAAACAGAAGACAAAGAGGAAATAGCTTCGGGTAAATGAAAGATGCTTGTAAAGATTCATGTGCCTAATGCGTCAACAGGATTGGTAGCTTTGCCAGTTTCCTCTTTCACAAGCTCAGTCTTGCATGAGTCTCACTTCATGCTGCAGGACTCCCACAATGCATCACTGCCTCAGGGCAATATACTCCTCCAACTAGCTCTGCCATCCACACACACACACACACACTCTATTTCTCCTTTCATCTGTCCATTCATGCTGTTGTATGTTGTATGTCTATTCATGCTTCACATTAAGAACTCCTTTTTGAGGTTCTGTTAACACACTCACAAAAATCACAACACGACTGCTATAGTCCCACCTCAAATGGGTGATTTTGACGACTTTAAAGCTCAAATAACAAAGTCATATAAGTGGTTTAGCATATAAAATGCACTTTTATGCAGCCCAAAACGCAACTCTAAATGCATCTACTGTTCATTTCTACAAACTGAGGGACAAATCAAACTTCCACTCACACTCACATAAATCAAAAATAAAGTCACATTTAAAAATGTCGGAATTGGGGAGGCACAATATTACATTTCTGGTAAGCTGATAATTATTTTCCCGTTTTACTCGTTTATTGACAAATGGCCGATAGTAAAATTCCATACAATTTTGGTCTAAATGAATTTAAATTCATTTTGTCTAAATAAACTAAAATTATACATTTTTTAAAAGTGAATTTAAGCATCACGCCATTATAATGTAAAGTATGAAAGATGGATATTCAATTTAAGATTTGATGAACATAACATTAAACAGTGTTATAAAATTATTAGTGTTTATGTGCACATATGTGTAAATTATTAGTGTTATAAGTGTGTACATATGAAATATATAAATATAAAAATATAGGAAGTGATTATGCACAATTAAATATCCTATTCTGGCCAATACCACTAAATACAACTATCCAATACTGGCAAATAATAGATAGTACATCCCTATTCTGAATATCATTGAACATGGATATTTAAATACATTTAAAATAATACAGTACAAACTAAAATCAATTCTTTTTACTACAAGTACTACAAGTGAATTTAAGTATCAAAACATTATAATGTGAGAAATGGATATTCATTTTGAGATTTGCTAAAGATAACATTTAACAGTACAACTAAATCAATCATTTTTTAAAGATTAACTTTATGTGTATATAAAACATATATACATTATACACATATAAAAATATCTAATACTGGATGATAAAGCTAAAAGCAAAACTATTTGCCTATAATTGATTCGGTACCATACATCCCTGTTTTGAATATCATTGCATTAGCTAACAAAATATCAAACCAAATATAATCTGCAAAAAAATACTGCCATGTTCATATTTTCTGAGCAATTTTTGTTATTATTTTTAACCAACTGGTGTGTTAGTGATTTTAGTGCATTAAGAGTGAAGTTCCAAAGTGAATTAAGATACAGACATTGAAAGTGAGCGAGAGATGTAGGTAAGAACAGATAAAAAGATGTCAGCATCAAAAACAGACATATGAAGCTTATTCATCTTAAATAAACCTTTATCCTTCCGCTAAAATCTTTATTCATGGCCTGACGTCCACACACCCACGTTAGCATACACATACTTTCTGCCAAACAGAAGTCAACTGAAATACACCTACTAAAACACAAACACTGTGTTCAGTCACTCGAACACACACTGACAATCACAGACACACTATTCCATTAACTAGAGAAAAACAGAGGAAGGTGAAGTAATGAATATAGGCAGCATTGAGAAAAGTAGAGGAGAAGTGAGGAAAAGAGGTAGGAAAAGAGCAAGAGCCGATGAAAACGCAAAAGAAAAGATGGACGGATTAATGAAGAAAGGCATTGAGGTCTGGAAAAATGTAAAGGACTAAAAATTCCTCTAGTGTGCTTGGTGTAAAGGCAAGCAGCAGGACGGATTAAACTGATCTGAGATCAGACACCAGTGAAGGGTTGTGGCTAGCTGCCAGAGAGCATGCTGGGAGATTTTAGTGTACTGTCACTGGGCTCAGTCCTCTGAGATCTGCTCCTTCTCTGTCACATCTAACAATGAAATTATGAAGCTACAGAGAAATCACTACAGAGCTCACGGGGGGGGGGGGGAATA
>NW_015648618.1:152240-152915 GCF_001515625.1 Sinocyclocheilus rhinocerous
AATCACAAATGGGATCTCTTGAATATCTCGTTTGTTTCTCAAAGACATTAGTGATATTAAATGGAGATAAAAAAAAATGTAGCTTAAGTTGCTTACTTCTCAGATTTTTTACTGAGAAAAAGTCTTCTCGTCTCGGAAGTGATCTCAATTAAGTCTCATCCATGCTCAGATCAGCCATGAAACCAAAGTCTGGTCAGAAGGTCAGGGGTCTCAATATAAACTCAGACATTTCTCATGAAATTCTTCCAAGGCTATATGATTGCCGTTATCATATTCACATTAATGTGTCAAATATTGGTCTTAGATGTTTCAGTCCAAAAACATTCTTAGTAGACACAGATGTGACAATATGATACTTAACTGAGTCTCAATGAGAATAAATGAAGATCAAATTGAGAATTTAGCTTAAGTTTCTTACTGAGAAAAGGGATAGTTCACCCAAAAATGAAAATTCGATGTTTATCTTCTTACCCCCAGGGCATCCAAGATGTAGGTGACTTTGTTTCTTCAGTAGAACACAAACGAAGATTTTTAGCTCAAACCGTTGCAGTCTGTCAGTCTTATAATGGAAGTGAATGGGAATCATGGCTTTGAGAGTTAAAAAAAACATACACAAACAAAACCAAATTAAACCCTGCGGCTCGTGACGATACACTGATGTGTAAAGACACGAAA
>NW_015648618.1:152934-166692 GCF_001515625.1 Sinocyclocheilus rhinocerous
ATTTTTAACTCAAACCGTTGTAGTCTGTCAGTCTTATAATGGAAGTGAATGGGAATCATGGCTTTGAGAGTTAAAAAAAACATACACAAACAAAACCAAATTAAACCCTGCGGCTCGTGACGATACATTGATGTGTTTAAAGACACGAAAGTCTGTGCAAGAAACTGAACAGTATATATATATTGTTTTTTTACCTCTGATGCACCGCAATGTCTGAACTGTCCTGAGCGCGTCCTGAGAGCGTCCTCGACAGCCGGCGCGTGACACGTCTTCTTCCTGGACCATTGTCCATTGACCAAATGGACCATTGGCACTCCAAATTGAGATTGTAGATAGAGTGTCAATGGTCCATACAATCTCAATTAGGAGTGTCAATGGTCCATTTGAGAGACAGGTTAGCGGTAATGCACTTATAAGTCTGCGATCCGCCATAAAGCAAGAAGAAGAAGAAGACGCGTCATGTGCCGGCTATCGAGGCACATGACAGTTCGAGGCTCAGGACAGTTCAGACATTGTGGTGCATCAGAGGTAAAAAACGATATAAATACTTTTCAGTTTCTTGCACAGACCGATCGTTTCGTGTCTTTACACATCAATGTATAGTCACGAGCTACAGGGTTTAATTTGGTTTTGTTTGTGTATGTTTTTTTTTTACTCTCAAAGCCGTGGTTCCCATTCACTTCCATTATAAGACTAGCTGGCACATGACGCGTCTTCTTCTTCTTCTTCTTCTTTTTGCTTTATGGCGGATCGCAGACTTATAAGTGCATTACCGCCACATATCTCTCAAATGGATTTTAATTTTTGAGTGAACTATCCCTTTAAGTAAGAAAGCTTAAGACTTTACTGAGAAAAAGTATTCTCTAGAATTTCAGAAGAGATATCAGTAAAGTCTCATTCTATGCTCAGATCTGCCACAGAACCAAAGTCTACAATCAAAATAATTGAATAACTTGTCAACATTTGTCTTAGATGTTTCTCCAAAAAAAAAGAGACAGATAAGACAATTTGATACGTAATTGAATCTCCTGAGCAATAAAAGAGAAACATACAGCAATACCACGACAGTTACTGTTACTAATCATAAATTAACGACAATTAAGTTTGAAAGGTATACTATATCAATTTTTTAAATAAATGTTTCATTACAACATATTTTAAAATATTATTATTTAACTAATATTATTATTCAAACTATTAATTAACAAAATTATAGTAAATTGTTTATTTAAAAAAATAATATAAAAATTAATACATTTAACAACAAAAAATGGTATAATACATCATTTTAAAAAATCCAAAAATGTATATATAATATGAATACATAATATAATATTTTCAGTAACCAAAACTCTAGGAATGATGTAGAAACTGGTTAACATTGTACATTTTTGAAGAGTTACAACATATGCTACTAATAATCACATCATAAAAGAAAGAAAGCAATAAACAAAGAAATTAACTAATTTAATTACAAACTAAAAGGAAGTCAAGAGGAGCATGCAGACATAAATTTGTTGCTAATGTGTTTGTACCAGCAGCTGTAGCCGCCTAAATGCGAGCTAATCACTTTTATGCAGCTGTAATATCAGTCCAAAGATTTCGTGCGATTAAATGGTGGAGAAAATTATTTTGAATTTACGCCATGATTCCCGTGCAGATGTTTAATGGTGATTTGATTAAAGTGTCTCTCGGAAAACAGGCTCTGGTTGTTGGCGGACAGTATGCGACAAATGTCAATTCCTTGCAAAACAGCTTATGGGTTTGCTGCCAAAGTCATTAGTGGATCCTTCAGAGTTTTGGATCTACGAGGAATAGTGCTTTTTGAAACATCAGATTCATTTACATTTTACGTGTGTATGCATCCATTTGTATCTATTGACTTTGACGCTTTAATATTTTATAGAGAACAGGAGTCACTGATGAGGTTACTTGGTTATCTATGCTGGCAAATAGACTCGCTCCTTTTAATTACAGCAATAACAGTAAATAATTGGCAATTACGAACATCTCTTGGACACATAAGACTTTACCAAAGCTTTCTGCTCATTGAGAGGGGGATTTATGTGTCTCTTAGCACTTGAGATCAATACATGTACACACATAACTCTCATTATTATAAGCATAATGGACATGTTGCTCTCGAAGGTGCCATGATTGCTGTCAACAACCAATGACTGTCAGAATCAGGGTCGAAAGTGAACTTTTTATGAATAAAACTTAATATATATATGATAACATATATGATAACATAACATATGTGTGTGTGTGTGTGTGTGTGTTTGTATGTATCACACATTGT
Source organism: Sinocyclocheilus rhinocerous (assembly GCF_001515625.1). Classification (NCBI taxonomy): domain Eukaryota; kingdom Metazoa; phylum Chordata; class Actinopteri; order Cypriniformes; family Cyprinidae; genus Sinocyclocheilus; species Sinocyclocheilus rhinocerous. The sequence goes on from NW_015648618.1 coordinate 155,237, forward strand.
ATGCATGATAATACTATTTAGCTGCATTTTCCTCATTTATTTGTAACAAACGTTGAGGTTCAAAAACACTTACTACTTCACCACAATAAACCTCAGAACCAACTAATACAGAATTGGACCAGTCTAACTGTAACAAGACTGAACTGGTTTTGAGTTATCATTGAAAAGCCCACTTCAGAACCAGATAGGGCTTGTTCGTCCAATGAAGATCTCTTTTAAACTAATTTTCAATGCTTTTCTAATTAATCTCTCTTTGTGCAATCTTAACCTATTCATTTCTTTAATTCACACACTCCTCACCTCCATTCTTGTACATTCATTCCTTTTCTCCTGTCCTCTATTCTTCCTCTACCTCCTTGTTTCTCCGCAACCCAGCAGGCAGCTTGCTTGCTCTCTCTTTTCCTCACTATTTCCATTCTTGTCATGTCCACAGTTTATAGCGTGAAAAAAAGAGAACCAATATGAAATCAGTATTCTCGTTGTGTCTGGTGCAATGTGTGTGTGTGTGTGTAAGAGTGTGCACCCGTTTGGGTAGTTTATGAGGAGACAAATTTGTATAATGACATGGACATAGGTATTACAATGTGAAGGTGGTTTATTAGGACACTTCCTGTGTCCTGTGTAAAAAACATACTAAATGGTGTTTAAAAAAAAAAACACCTATACCAATGTGTGTGTGTGTGTGTGTGTGTGCGTGTGTGTGTGCTAGAGGGGATTGTTGTTCGCTGTTTAAGAATCCTTGAAAATAGTATTAGTTGAGGAGTCCCTCTGCAGTCAGCAAATCTTCAGTGTAAGACAGACGCATCAACACAAAAACGCAACAATTCAGTGGAAATGACCACAATGCTAAAATTAGTTAAAAGGAAGTGTAATTAGTAGCCTCAGATGGGATCTGTAGATGTTTTGGCATTTTGTGCTGATTTGTGCTGATTTTGAGAGAAAACTTTTGCAATGGAATGGTTCGTCCAAAAATGTAAATGAGAGAGAAGTTGAGGAGTTGCGAATTGAGTCAGTGAATTGAAATTGAGAATCAATTTAGTCCTATTGGTGAATGAATCATTCAGACAGGTTTTGTGAATCAACTGGTTCATAAAATGAGTAATTTGAGAACAGACAGACGGGTTTTGTTAATCAACCAGTACACTGAGAAGATTTGACTCAAAACAATGATTCATTCACAAATTGAACATCATTTCTTTCTCTCAAGAACACATCAAGTATAGCTGCAGCAACTCTTTTCAGTGAATAATAATTTAAATGTAATCTGTTTCTCACACAAATCTATCAAACGACTTCAGAAGACTTGAAAATTAGCAAACAGGTCTTTTACACATCACTTTTATGATACTTTCAATAAACTATTTAATAATCATAGTATTTTATTAATGGCAGGTGCAGAGCTTTCTGCAAAGTGTCAGTCGGGTCTAATCAGTACACAGACACCGGCACAACTGTTTTCTCAAGATAAACACATACATATACACGGTGTGCATGTGTTTACCCATGAAAGATTTGTTTTCTCTAGCATTTTTACAGCTAAGTCAGAGAGAGACAGGCAGAGAGGTCCTGTATCAGTATCAAGGGCAGTAGAACACTACTCTGCTTCTTACTGCGGTTCAGATATTGCGACATAAATCTACACAAACACATGCACACAGTTACTTTACACTCTAGTGACCAGCCTGAGCCTGAGGCAAAAACAGTGCGCTGAGTGCCTCATAGAGGAATGCAGAATGAAAGGGAGAGAGAAAGGTCTTACATCTCATGGTCGTACAGGACGTAAATGAAAGTAATGAGCTATATATGCAGTCACACAGAGTAATACTGTAATAATGGCCTCTTACTGTAATTGCCCAGAGCCCTGTGGGTATTAAAGCACTGTGCGGCCTAATTAAGCGACTTCATTCCACACCAATGACCATTTTTATCTTCTGGCTATTCCAGAATTCACTGGCTTCGAGCAGTACAATACATGTTTGTGCCTTGTCTGTTTTTGCAAGGAGCAAACTGACTTTCAGAATCACAGTGCACCCTCAGGATTGGTGAATTCGATTGGTCTGGCACGAATGACGAGGATTCTGGTTGGTTCTTGGTTGTCATTTGCTTGTATGTGACGGAACATTCCTGAGCATGTAAATGCATGTGTTCCAAATATTCAGATTAGAGGTCAGCAATATTAATTACTCAACAACTGACACTGTTGGAAGCCTGCTTCTACCACAGAATAAACAAATAATACACATATAGTGCAACTGCGCTCGTGGCGACCCGAGTTCGATTCCCGTCTCGACGTCCCGCTCCCCTCTCTCCACCCAATGCTTTCCTGTCAGCTCTCTACCGTCCTATCCCAAAAGCCCATAAATATAACTTTAAATAAAGGTTAAGTGTGACTTTTTGTGAGTTTATATCTCACAATTCTTACTTATGAGATATACAAGAATATAATCTCAGAACTGCGGGATATAAACTCAGAATTCTGACTTCTTGCAATTCCAAGTTTATATCTCACAATTCTGACATTTTTTTGCTCAGGGTTTCTCAGAGAATTCTGAAAAAAAGACAGAATTGTGAGATATAAACTCATAATTGCAAGAATAAAAGCCAGAATTGTAAGAAAAAAAGTTGGAATTTTACCTTTTATTTTTTTATTTATTTTTTTATTCCATTTCAACCATTGTATGGACCAAACACACCAAGTGTTCCACAGAAGAAAGAAAGTCATAAAGGTTTGTAATTACATGAGGGCGAGTAAATGATGACAGAATTTTTTATCTCGAGTGAACTATCCCTTTAAACATGCATTTGATTCAGCTAGAAAGGAACCAAATTCTTTTGTCCCGTGAATCATTGCCATTGGTTCTGTGAGAGTGGGGGGTCAGACTACAGGATAATAAGGCTAATTATATCTCGGAGGACAAATCAAAACTAATCTTGATCCAGCGGGGAACCGAATCACAGTTAGTACTGACTCTGAGGCAGTATCCTTAACCTCTGGAACTCTATCAGACAAAAAGAACTTGGGAAATGTTTCTACTCCCCACAGGGTGAAGACATGAAATCCTACTGGCCGCCAGATTGAAGTTGTGGGTTCATATCGGCTGTTGTGACTTCTATTATTTTGCCCTTTAGGTGCAAGCGTCCCTTGAGAACAAGCGGATTTCGGAGATGACAAAGCAGAGATACTGTAACTGAAAACCGCTATTCAGTAAAAAGCAAAGGAATGTGCTCTCCCTCTCCTTTTCTGCTGACTGAAATAACGATTGACCTCTGCAATAGAGACAGAAAGAGAATGAGTCTACAAGTGCTGCATGAAAACAAGAAAATTACGATAGATAGATAGATAGATAGATAGATAGATAGATAGATGTTTGAACTAGTGTGTATACTAGTGTGTATATTCAAGTATAATTTCTCTAGAGCTCAGCTGCTTTTAAAGGAATATGCGCACATTTAGGGCAAATATCACAGTGTATTTAAGAACATCCAGAAAGCTAAAGAAAGAACAGTGCGAATAACAGGATAAGACTGAGTGAGTTCGTTTTAGACTGGTGTCCCAGTGGACCTCCGCCACAGTGCTGAGCTCATTTAGGAGGTCAGGGATTGGTTAATTGAAGGTGTGACTCCTGGTGCGACACAGTAACCTCAACGTCAGTCTAAAGTTAGACTTTTCCCTCGCCGAACCACAAGCCAAAGCAAAAAATACTCACCTTAAAATGCTACAAAGAGCTTAGAATAGATCATTCACACACATTTGGCTCAGCTTTGCCAAGATTCCAATGTCTGCAATCAGAAGAGATTTCAGTAAACAAAAGCACTATAAAAATATCATAAAAGTGAGTCTTCTGAGGCTATATGACACATAAGAAAATGATGCATAAGAAGCAGTCATTATTGTGCAAATTATTAAATGTGTTAAAGCCTAAGAGAATAAGGCAAAAAGAGGAAGGCTAAAGATACAGCATACATTCCCACGTTCAGACATCTGCTTTTTGCACAGATGTATATATTAGCACTGTACTCGTACAAAGAATATCTACACACTGCCATACCAAATAATGCCTTATTAACAGAAAACCTCTCATGTTTATCTGTCCCGCGCTGATATTAGCCAGCTAATGGGTCTGCCTGTTTGTGTGTCTGTCCATTAGTATGCGGCTCAATTCTGAGTGGATAATTAGCAGGTGTTTTAGCATTATGGATAAAATCCAAATCAGATAAACACACAAATACACGCATACGAAAGGCTTGGCATTCAACACACACATATTCATTTCAAACACTCCTGACGCCCACACAATGTCGCTGACAAGGACACAAACGAGAGCGAGATTTGTTTCTTCATAATGTTGACTGATCCACCATAAACACAAAACCAGTTTAAAATGAATCGAATTGAAGGCCTGAGATGTGATCAGAAGGAATATGAAACGCTAAAAATATCAAAATGAAAAAATACTAAGAAAAATCTAGAATCTAAAATCTATTGTTACTAGCTTTTTTCAGGAATCTTTGTTCAAGTTCAAAAGAACAGCATTTATTTGAAATAGAATTTTAGCTCTATTTTAAGACTTTACTGTCACTCTTGATCTATTTAAAGGCAGAGTGAGGGATTTCTGGTAGCCAATGTTTATATTTGAAATCACCAAAACAAACACGCCCCTACCCTTCCCCCATAGCGACCCCTAGAGGACGCAGTGTCTCGTTCCCTACTCAGGGAACCATGGTTACATAAGTAACCTGAGACGTTCTGATAAGACATCGGCCGTAATTGCTTTGATCGTTTTACGTGAGGCCTCTAATGCAGGGCTGAAATAACGCAGACCTGACAAAGTGGTGAATCAATTAATCTATCATTTCAAGACTGTCACAACAGTACAGCTCATTAATTAATCTCCAGAAAGCCTTGATGAGTGATGACTGAACAGATAGGTGTGTGTGTGTGTGTGTGTGTGTGTGTGTGTGTGTGTGAAAGAAAGATAGACAGAAACAGTTAGTTAGAGATAGGTGGCAGTTGAGTTTCATCTAAAAGCTGCCCATGTACGAGAGATACACACACCATCCCACACACACCAACAATGCATTCTCTATCTGCCAATACTCAATTAGTGTCAGCTGTCCAATCTCGACTGCTCTCACATCCAAACACACACACACACACACACACACACGTCTATCTGTTCAGCCAAGATTGTATGAGCAAACACAAACACCCAAAGCACACACAGTTAATGGCCCATAACTACAAAAATATATATATATATAATAATAAAAAAAAGAGGCAGAAAATGTGTCATATTTTTTTGTTTAAATAAAGTCTTAATGTGAGACTTTAAGTAGATTTTTCATCTCCTTAATGTGCACAAACATCTAAGCAAGTCATTTATATATTAATTTCCCCAAAAAGTACAAACACTGGTGCTTTCAACATTGTAGTTGTTTATATCATTGAAAACTGTATTATCGCCCAGCTCTGATCTGCTAAATGCGAATATAATGCATGAAGATATTAAGATATTATAAACATCAACATCAAGATTGTCTGTAGCTGCTTTGAAACAATGTATTGTAGAAAGTGATATATAAATAAATTTGACTTGATTTGACTTGACCTGTTTGGCGGGCGGACCAATGGCAGACGAGGGGCGTGTTTCAAAAACAGTTTAAACTCAATCATTGGTTTTGTCAACTGATGTGCAATGGCTGCAGTAAGTCCACAAAGACGTAGAGTGCTTTATTTGTCATTTTAGGTTTTGGAAGGGAGCTCAGAAGGACTTTTGTGGGCTCCAGAACAGTTCTTTATCAGTCCGTGTGACATTATGTCACCAAAAAAGGTGGACTCACAGATGGACCGCACCTCTGGGACAGAACCGTTCCATTTGGTTCCGCTAGTGGTGCAGGAATTAAACATTTCTCCTTTAAATCAAGACAACAGCATGCAGTAAACACACAAGAGAAAACGCAGGAAAAAAAGACTTGTTAAAAAAATGCATAGTTTAAACTGGTAACCTCTTGTGGATGGTTAATCCAGTCAAAAGGGTTAAATGACCAAAAATGTGCAAGAGACTGAGCATGTGTGACTGATTTGGTTCATTAACCACAGAAAGGCAGCCTGCAGGAGTAATGCATCTTTCACTCACACACACACACTCATGCACACTTTGTGCCATCTCTGCAGAATGGCTGTAATCTTTTTGCTATGCAATCCTTTTAGCTAACATGCTAACCTCATTCCAGCAGTCCCCGCACACCCTGACAGCATGCATCAGAGAGTATTTGAACCCAAAGGCATATTACTGCACCAGGACCGGAGCAGCACTAATGCAGCCAAGCTCTTCTCCTCATCCTGTGCCATTTATGTGAGTCTTTCCCTCTCTTTCTGTGCTAGTTCCATCTCCAGATTGTGCAATTACAACATCTGGACTATAAGAAAAGCTGTATGTTGATGTTTTGCTTACATTGTGACCACATGTCCCCTCAAGGATGGTGAAGCCTGAAGTCACCAACATTGCAGGGACTTTTCAACAGTCACCTTAATAAAAAGATTAAATAATGTCTTAATGAACATCTAAATAAAATAAAATGGTTTCTGTAAGGGTTACTTTTAGACTTACTAAAATTAGCTCAATATAAAACAACAGAAGTCAATGAAAAGTCCTTGTATGGATGCATATGTTGAGAGATGAAAGAGATGCACGATTAGAAAAGTGACATAAAGGTAAATCAACTGATGCAGGCAACATAATTATTACGGAAATATTATTTGGCACAGTATCATTTATCTCAGTACATTTATAGCAGAATCGGTGTCAAGTTTATGAATGAGATCAATATATATGCATTCAGAGACACAAACTAAATAGAAACAACACTCCAACAGACAGACAGACAGACAGACATACATACAGACAGACAGACAGACAGATAGATAGATAGATAGATAGATAGATAGATAGATGATACTGTGCTCTATGCCACATTACCTTCATCATTGTGTTGAAGTTCAAATCACTTTTTAATGAGCGATTCATTAAGTTCATCTCTATGTCTTCATAAAACTCTCTGCCAGTCTTTTATCATTTTACAGTCCCATTTTGACTAGATGTGATCTATTAAATTTTTAGGAATGCTGTACAAGCTCTCTCATTCCCTCTAGCACACGCACACACGCATAGTGCGGAGCGCTGGCAGAGCTCAGCTGTGGTTTGTGAATGGGATATTACATGAAGATGATGTTGCAGCCACTCTGACTTTGATATGAGACGACCATCTCTCCCTGTCTTTCTGCATCCTCTAACTGTTCTTCCTCATACTTGATAATTTACCAATTTTTCTCCCAGATTTCATTGTACTTTCTATCTCACTTCCTTCCTTCCTGTCGCACTTGTTCTCCTTTCTGTCTCCATCCCATCAACACAGTTCCTTGTTTTATCGTCACATAACTCTTCCCTGTGTGGTAGCAGAGCATGCCTAAAGTCTTACCCACTGCAGAGTGAGCTGGAGTCCCGGGTTCAGCTGGAGGTTCAGGTCTGCAGAGGAACGAGACCGGCAACGCACAGACAGACAGCAAACCGAACTGGAGCTTGAGCACACCAAAGAGAGAGAGAGAGAGGGAGAGAGAGATAGACAGAGAGGGAAAAAGAGAGAGACAGAGCAGGACAGAGACGAACACTGACTAGTTGGAGGTGAGATGAAGGGGAGAGAGAGAGTGTGAGAGGAAGATAAACGGACAGAGAGAGAGAGAGAAAGTGAGGGAAAGACAGACAGAGAGAAGAGGAGGGGCTTAAATCGGATAGGAGGGACAGCATGATGCCGTAAGAAAATCAGTAAGAATCAGTGAATGAATGAAGGACCAACTCAATGAATTAATGACAGAATAATAAAATGACCAGTTAAATGACCAAATGACCTAATGAATGAATCAACAAGGGAATAAACAAATTACCTAATAAATGACTCAAATAAACAAATGACCAAATGAATGAATGAATGACCAAATGACCTAATGAATGAATGAACAAGAGAATGAACAAATTACTAATAAATGACCCAAATAAAAAATTTACCTAATGAGCAAATGAATGAACAAGCAAATGACTGAATGAAATGACATTGTGAATTAATTAATGCATTAGTGAACAAACAAATAAAAGAACAAGTTAATTCATGCAAAATATGATCAGTTTAGTCTAAAAACAACAGAATTTATGTAAAGTCCCATAAAGCGATAGTTCCCCAAAAAGTCATTATTTACTTACCCTCATGTCATTTTTTTTTACATTCATATAAAAGTCCAAGTTATGACTTTTGGATGAACTATCAAGCGTCCTGCATTTTCTCCTGATTAAAATGCCACAGTAACCTTGAATGTGTCTCTTACAGAGTTTCAGAAGACATTTCATCAATGTCTCAAACTGCTCTCATTCCTCAAGTTAAAAATTCTGCAATCAAAAGTCAAAGATTTCAAAATGAACTCAAACCTAACTCTTCTAATTATTTCAAGATTAAATGATCTGAGCAACGTGCTATGCACATTCATCCTACAACACTATATTTTTGTGTCTAATCTTATATCTCCCAAGGAATTTTAGTAGGCAGAGTTGATTTCTAAATGAGAAACAACTGAAAAGTAAATCTCCTGGGATACGAAAGAACAATCCAGAAGGCTCTGAGCAAACCCCGAGGAAAATAATTTTTGAGGTGATGATGAAACACGAGGATTAATAAACCAGAACTTGCACAAAAAAGATAAAGTCGCCGAGTGTAGAAGAATGACTAGCAAAAATGAGGGACGAATCCCCAGGAGGGGTACAGAGAGCAGCAAATGATTCCAAATCATAATAGGATGACCTAAAGGCACATACACAATTATTTCTAAATTGTATAAAGCATAAACAAGAGGTTGAATGTGTGTGAGAGTTTCAGGCCCATCACAGTCCAGCAAATGTGCTCCAATGAGCCATACATCACAACATCTGTCCATATGACTGTGTGCCACAGCACCTCTGGTTTTTCACTCAGTCCTCACTCAAAGTGACAGTGGCGTCTGCATTCAAGAAATAATTAACCCAAAATTGAAAATTCTGTCATAATTTACTATGTTGTTCCGAACCTGAACAACTTTAGTTTTTCATGTAAAACATAAAAGAAGAAATTCTGAATAATGGTGTACATAGCTCTTTTCCAAACAATGAAGAATACAATGTCTACATGTCAGGCTCCAAAACAACAACAGATAAGCATCTCAGAAGTACCATAAAAATAGTCCATATGACTTGTGCACTATATTCCCTGTCTTCTGAAACCATATGATACATTTATATGAGGAACTGTTGGACTTGAATGAGAGTTCAAACAGCTGATAAAAACATCACAATAATCCACAAGTAATCTACATGGCTTCATTCAGCCACACACCCATCATTACAGCATTTTAACTTTAAACCGTTGCTCCTGCTCAAAATACCAGTCCATATTCCATAATCAATAATAATGTTTCCTTATGTGGAAATAGTCCATCCCCTGTTGTCCTCTCACATCAAATTCCACCAACATATTTGTTTACGGCTGTTTTGGACTGTTTTCGCTTGTAAACTGTGCTTGATCTGTACAAATTTCTCTCCTGATTCAGATGAGATGATGTTTTCACTGGAGAAAGCAATATTATGGAGAGAGGACTCAGTTTGAAGTTAAAATGTTAACGGATGGACTGGAGTGGTGTGGATTATTGTGATGTTTTTATCAGCTGTTTGGACTCCCATTCTGACGGCACCCATTCACTGCAGAGGATCCATTGGTGAGCAAGTGATACATTTCTCCAAAGCTGTTCCAATGAAGAAACAAACTCATCTACATCTTGGATGGGAGTAATTTTTCAGCAAATTTTCATTTTTTGGGTGAAATCTCTCTAAATGATTGGAGAAGTTCAGCATACTTCACCAGAGAGAAGTCAAGACATTTTCATTAAAAATGATGAGGTCAAAACAAAATTATTAAAAAAAAAGAGACATATGCATGGATGAATCATTCACATTAAAATCAATAACATGCATTTAGAAAATACTTATGGTCAGTTTCTGTTTCATGCAACTTTAATATAATTTGCACTTCTGCATCATTAACTTAGTCTGTCGCAATAGGTTATAAAAACACAACAACCAATGCTGTTTGCCATCACTGACATAAATTCTGGTACAATCTGGTACAAGGCTCCCTGAAACATTTAACATGTATGTGAAGTGAGTGACATAATCAGCGACTCTGGTCGCCAAGAGCCTCAACCGATCACAGGCAACATTTGCTTTTCTTCAGTGTTGTTGGGCATTTATTCTTGAGTGGAATGATTTATGCTGGGTTACTGAGTTTCTTTGGTGTTTATGAAAGAAAGCTTTTAGGCTGACAGCCAACACAGCTCCCAGATCAGCTAAATGCTAATGACGTTCAATATCACATCAACATGCTGTTCTGCAATCAACCTTCAAGGGAAGCACTAAAGCAAGCCACTTCACACAATTACACAAAACAGAGTTAAAGTTGACCTCAGCTGTTTGGTAAAACAAGGACCGATTCTCACAATTTACACACACTGCTTTAGCTAATAGTACGCAAGAATATATTACTCAGCTGGTAGTAAATGACAAAAAACCAACTCATCTGAAAACTTGATCTGGTGTAAAGAGTTTCAAATGTATGGATTCGGTGTGAGGGATGTGTGCAGGCCTTTCTTCATGAATGATGCAGGAGAAAGCTGACAGATTTACCAGAGCTTTAACCTAGTAAAGCTCGCTTTCGCCTTTCCTCAGTTTGCTTTGGGATCCAGAAGGGAATTCGTTCATTTAATGCGCATTAAGCTGATCCCTAAAACCATTTAGACATGGAATAAAAGAGCAAATCATAATGAGCTCATCTCTCATCCAGACTTCACCGGGATCTCCAACAAACCACCACTAGGGGCAGTTCAAAGCCTTCAACACATTTACTGCATCTGGAAATAAACTGCAGGGAAACTGACCCTACGTCTCAATGTTCATACTATCCATCCTAAATAGTATGTGAGATTAGAATAAGTGTGTCCCAAAGCATAGTATGCTGAAAAGAGTATGCCAAAAGTCCCCGGATGGTCTACTATTTCAGGTCGATTTTTGAAGTGTGGATCCGTGCACACTCTAATGGCTAATATTGCCCACAATCCATTGCGATTTGGTGAAGGATTCGGTCCAGAACTACAAACACGAATAAAACACGTTAAAAACTACAAACATGGTGGATGTGCACGACCGGCGGTTAGGTAGAGAGGCTTAGAAAAAGGGGTTTGAGTTACTAATATTCAACATTTAACCTGGTAAAAAATATTTATTTAATGTTATCTGTGTTATATTTCATCTGCAACAGCAATGTAAACTTTTATAAACATCCGTTTGGTCGTTAACTTTTAAATGCATCATTATGCAGAAAATAGG
>NW_015648618.1:166829-167568 GCF_001515625.1 Sinocyclocheilus rhinocerous
TCCCAAAGCTTGCCTACTCTTCTACTACACACTCAAAAGTGTGTACTTTTTCTTCACCAAAAGAGTACTTACTTTAAGGGCGTAGTATAAGTAGGCACATTGAGACGCAGCACGACTTTCAGGGAACAATTATCAAGTAGGTTAACATAAAGTAGAGAAATCCTGCAACAACCTTGCCCCATTTTAGTTGAGTTTTATAAGCACAGTTGAAATATTCCCAGTGATGTAAAGATTAATAATTAAATGAATAGAGTCTAGCTGTCCTCAGAAGACCTTGTACCTACAAAGCACAAATGCGTTGCTCTGTTAATGTGTGAGAATATTAAGTCAATAGGCTATTTCATGAACAAAGCCCTAAACTTAAGCATTAAATGTCAGCGCTTAACTCCTGGGGTCATCTTTTATGACTTGGACAAGTATTAAAAAAAGGCCAACAACCAGGTTTCTAGGGAAGTCTCTATTTCAGGTCGATTTTTGAAGTGTGGATCCGTGCACACTCTAATGGCTAATATTGCCCACAATCCATTGCGATTTGGTGAAGGATTCGGTCCAGAACTACAAACACGAATAAAACGCGTTAAAAACTACAAACATGGTGGGTGTGCGCGACCGGCGGTTAGGTAGAGTTTAGAAAAAGGGGTTTGAGTTACTAATATTCAACATTTAACCTGGTAAAAAATATTTGGTAACACTTTACTTGAAGGGGTGTGCATAAGACTGACATGACACCTTCATAATC
>NW_015648618.1:167625-170622 GCF_001515625.1 Sinocyclocheilus rhinocerous
TGATGTAAAGATTAATAATTAAATGAATAGAGTCTAGCTGTCCTCAGAAGACCTTGTACCTACAAAGCACAAATGCGTTGCTCTGTTAATGTGTGAGAATATTAAGTCAATAGGCTATTTCATGAACAAAGCCCTAAACTTAAGCATTAAATGTCAGCGCTTAACTCCTGGGGTCATCTTTTATGACTTGGACAAGTATTAAAAAAAGGCCAACAACCAGGTTTCTAGGGAAGTCTGTGGTATTTGTCTTCTTTTTAATCTCCAGCCCATCAAACAGCTCATCCCTGGGTGCTAGTGAAGCATGCAAGTTTTACACACTGTAGACTGAACTGGAGTCCCGGGTTCAACTGGAGGTTCAGGTCTGAAGAGTAAGAAGACTAGCAATGCCCAGACAGACAGCAAACCAAACCCATAATACCTCAGCAACCACACAGCATCGTGGCGGTGAGTTTTGCACTAGCAAAAACACACAAATGTTCTTTAATTGTTTGTTTGTTTTAAATCTGATTTTATACAAAACAGATGCAGGACTAGTGATCATGTTTCTGTGCATTATAAAATCACTGCATTAAAATTTCAAGGTCTTCAACAAGCTCACTGGGATGAATATCAAAGCACAGAGAGGAAGCAGTATCCTTTGGATATCCCATGGGAATTGTAGTACATTCCAGCCTGCTGAAGTGTCAATTGTGCAGCTCTAGCATGAAGGACAAAGGCTGCATAATTCGTTCTGGATCACACACACTAACGTTCTCAGTGCAACATCACAGACTGTGGCTTAAGCTTCTGAAGAACAAGAAAGGGCACATTGCAACACAACATTGTACCATGTTAGACCTCCTTTCAGCATTAATTGCTCAAAAATATGGCTCTGGAATTTCTTGTAAGGGCTGCACATGACTACATTAAAGGGAAGATCTCGGGGCCGTCCTGGGGGGGTGCAACTGGTGCGGCCGCACTGGGCCCCGTGGCGAACGGACCCAATTTCTTCCAGATCAATATCCTCACATTTATCGTACTATAAATTTTCTTTAATATGAAATAATTTTGAAAATAAAAATACATACATCAATGCAGTGTACAAGATACCTCGATACTGTGTGTATGTGTTTAATAAGGATGTGCACGAGTACTAGAGTACACAGACTTGACAGTGACGATCGATCATATTTTTTAAAGTCACTGCAATCATCGTTTTCATGAACGATCGTCGCTGTCAAGTCCAGGTACTCGATAATCATTGTGATTTTAAACATTTAAATATATATTTATCTTTTTCTGATTGGTTATTGCAGCATTTTGGGTGGTACATGAGCTCTGACTGATTAGTGTTAGGACAGCATGTCATCCTGACCGTCAAAATAAAGACCTATCAGTACTTGAAATGAAAATTTGACAAAAATACCCATCCCTAGTGTGTAATACAGTGAAAACCGCAGGTTAATGTCAGTACCCCCATCATCCACTACTATGCCCTATTTTATCCTGTGGAAACTGCCACTGGTGGTTCAAAGAGTTCCTGCTTTCACAGTCCTTCTGATGAATGGTTGAGGCTGGGCACATAGAACTTTCATTACTTTCATTAGTTTATCAATTTTTATAGTTTTAGCACAGGTATAATGATGCAAAATGACAAACAAAGATAATGGAAAGGTATTATTTTCTAAGCTGAACAGCAGTAAGAAGAGAAACAAAATCAAAGCAAGTCAAAGTGCTATTTTGGAAGTTCATCCATCCATCTATCCACTCTCCAAACCACTTATCCTCGGTAGGGTCGTGGGGGCTATCCCAGCATCTTGGGCCACAAATCCATCTAATTAATGATATTTAAGCAATATAAGCACTAGGTAACAATGTTATACAGTACCTGTCAAATGTTTTCAGAAAAAAAATCTTTCAGAATGATCTTTCAGAAATCATTCTGATATGCTGATTTGCTGCTTAAGAAACATTTCTAATTATTAAAACATTTGAAAACAGTTTTTGCTGCTTAACATTTTTGTGGAAATGTTGATAGATGCTGAATAGAAAGTTCAATGAACAGCATTTATTAAATTTATTTAAAAATGTAGTAAATAGAAATCTTTTCCAATATTATAAATGTCTTCACTGTTACTTTTGCTAAATTGAAAGTGAAAGTGACGTGACATGACATGACATGTGGCCAAGTATGGTGACCCATAAATTATTAATTTCTCTCTTTTTTAATCTTACCACAAATGTTTGAATTGGATCATTGTTTCCATAAAAATGTTAAGCAGCAAAAACTGTTTTCACCATTGATAATAATCAGAAATGTTTCTTGAGCAGAAAATCAGTATATCAGAAGGATTTCTGAAGGATCATGTGACACTGAAGACTGGAGTAATGATGCTGAAAATTCAGTTTTGCATCACAGAAATAAATACTATTTTAAAATATATTCACATAGAAAACAGGTATTTTAAATTGTGATAATATTTTAGTTTTCACTGTATTTTTTATCAAATAAATGCAGTAGCAGTGAGCAGGAGAGACTTCTTTCAAAAACATAAAAAATCGTACCAACCTCAAACTTTTGAGCAGTAGTGTATGTTTGAGGTTTTACTTACTAGTCATATGGGTCATAGCGCCTTAGAGATGTTGTCCGACAGGAGGTTCACTCCAACTCTGCTGCACGGCCATCAGCATAGAAGAATCTAGAAACATACACTCTAAAAAATGCTGGGTTAAATACAACCCAGTGCTGGGTAAAATAGGGACAAACCCAGCAATTGGGCTGTTTTGACCCAACGGTTGGGTTAAATGTTTAACCCAACCTTCTGGGTAGTAACCCAACCGCTGGGTCAAAACAACCCAATTGCTGGGTTTGTCCCTATTTTACCCAGCACTGGGTTGTATTTAACCCAGCATTTTTTAGAGTGTAAATCTGAACTATCCTAAAATGGCTGTTGCCAGCAATCTATCTCGGAATATAAACATTTTAGAAACATTTGACGATAATGAGCTTTTAAAAAG
>NW_015648618.1:170909-186153 GCF_001515625.1 Sinocyclocheilus rhinocerous
TATATATATATATATATATATATGTATATATATATATACAGAATATACAAAAAATAATTTCTTAAGATAACAGAATTCATGTTTTAGGTAGTCACTCATGTCTTTCTCAGCTCGCCTGTGTTTCCTACATTTCTGTCAGCTGACGTCACCGATTAACAGTATAGCTCATATTTTAGGCTAAATAAATTAGCCAGCTTCCAATAAACCATTGCCAAACTGCCAGCAAAACCTTTACAAAGCTGTCAAAACCTCTCATAAAGATGCTTAAAAGTCCAAACTTTCATAAACATGAACTCAATATATAGAGTTAGCCTACCTCTTCTGAAAACGGTTGAGATGCTCACTGACTTTTTCAAAGACTCTAACCCATTTCTATGAAGTAAATATTCAACAGAAGCAATTACAAGTAAGAGAAGTGTCAACAACAGTTGTGTGCATTATTTGTGTGATTTTAGGGACTAAACTCACCTGAAAGCATGCAATTTGTCACAGAACCAACAAAATGTAGTATGCAGTGCCAGGTTTATTTAAAGGAAACAAGCTAGAGCAGAAGTGAAATGCAGAAAAGAAAATGGCTTATGTTGGTTTATGTATATACATAAACCATTTTCTTTTCTGCATTTCACTTCCACTCTAGCGTGTTTCCTTTAAATAAACATGGCATTTATGTATGTATGTATATGTATATATATATATATATGTATATGTATATATAGAATTCATGTTTTAGGTAGTCACTCATGTCTTTCTCAGCTCGCCTGTGTTTCCTACATTTCTGTCAGCTGACGTCACCGATTAACAGTATAGCTCATATTTTAGGCTAAATAAATTAGCCAGCTTCCAATAAACCATTGCCAAACTGCCAGCAAAACCTTTACAAAGCTGTCAAAACCTCTCATAAAGATGCTTAAAAGTCCAAACTTTCATAAACATGAACTCAATATATAGAGTTAGCCTACCTCTTCTGAAAACGGTTGAGATGCTCACTGACTTTTTCAAAGACTCTAACCCATTTCTATGAAGTAAATATTCAACAGAAGCAATTACAAGTAAGAGAAGTGTCAACAACAGTTGTGTGCATTATTTGTGTGATTTTAGGGACTAAACTCACCTGAAAGCAGTGAAAACAACAGCGAGAGACGGGTTGGGTGCGTCTCAATCAGCTCCCTAGCTCGTGAATCAGTATATAGTGTACACGAATTCGGTCACTGGTAAGTTCCCTGGCTCACTGCACATTGGGACAGTGATTACTCAATTTCCGGTGACATGACTACGTACAACGTCTGTAATTAATCAACAACAGGCAGGACCAATCTCTTTTTGATATGATTTTTTATTCACTTTAAACACATTGTTCTTTTACATGTCTTTACAACATTTCAGCCTAATGTTAGTTATAAATGTTAACTAGATTGCCTGTCTAGCAATGTGTGTTTATGTTGAAATATACAAAAAAAAACTCCGGTAAGGGAGCATAGTGAACACCGATGCTCCCTTTTGCGGTGCATTGTGGGATTTTTCTAGCGAAGGTTCCAGTGCACTGGAAGGATTTCGCGATTGAGACAGCCCTTAAAATGGCCGACTCCCTGATTAGTGCCCTGACTACTGAACTAGGGAGCTGATTGAGACGCACCCAGAGTTTTGCTGCTTGTCAGTTGCTGTTGCCGCCCAGTTTCCATGGTAACTCCCTCCGCTCCAGTGTCTGGATACGACTCCAATGTTCAGCGCGCACCCATTAAAACAAGTCAAAGTCACGCAGCATTTAAATAAACATCTAGAATTAGAATACTACATAAACAATTTCAAATCTCATGCATTTATTATTAAATCGCGAATGTGAAACTCATTTTGTAGTTCTACGACCTATTCATACAGGTGCACTCCTATGTGACAGTGGGACAAAGTGGCACTTTTATATTTGAAGATTTTGCATTGTTTTTATGAACACTTTTTTTTTTATTATTTCATTTTAAAACATGATTGCAGTTTTTTTCTACTGAACTTTGATTTTGATAAATAACTAATAATTCAATAAGTGACATCTTCTGTAAGTTAGCCTACATAACTGTACTAGTGTAATGAATCATCCACTGAGGGCGAGCGTAGTGAAGAACCCAAGTGCAGTTTATTTACAGTGATCCAAACAAGATACACAGACTTGACTTGACGAGGCATGAACCGATTTGACGTGGCACAAACAGACTAGACTCACCGACAGCGGGTTACAACTTCAATACACAACGACAAAGACTATGGGAACATGATGGCTACTTATAGCAAACAAGAGGGTCACAAGACAAGAACAAACCAATGGGAAACAAGACACATGACTAAGACAACCAATCAGAACATGACACAATGAACAAGAGAACCAATGGCATGAATACATGAGGGCAAGGGAAGCATGACACAAACAGGGACCATGATAAACTCCAAAATAAAAGACATGAAAACATGAACAAGAAACACAACCCAAAACACCACATTACAACTAGTAAGTGACATAAGTGATATTTGTGAAAAATATATTTTCAAGGATTTTCAGAGAGTTTTGAGTCATGCAAAATTAAAATAGCATTAAAATAAATATAATATATAAAAGGACTGATCTGCTGTTTTTTTGTTTTTTTTATTGATAAACACCACAACACTATTAATACTTTATATTGCACTATTTATATTAATTTAAGTCTGGAAAATGAGTCTGGAATGAGTTCTGGACCAGACAATTTAGCTCAATTTAGACAATTTAGCTCACTTGAACTCGCTTTTCTGAAAAAAATATTTACAACATGTTGAGTGTGAAGAACCATCTTATAGTCTAAAGAACCTTTTGTGCAATGGAAAGCTTCTTTGGATATTAAGGTTCTTCATGGAACCATATACCCTGCCAAAAAACATTTCAGAACCTTTAATTTTTAAGAGTGTAATCAACAATCGCAGGATTTATTCAGGTGTTTTTTATGCCAGGTTGGAGTTGATTTGACTGATTTTCTGTCATGGTCTATGGACCCCCTGAATTAGCCTTGGCCACCCCATGTACAAAACTCTAGCTCCGCCACTGCTCTTCGGAGATATGAAGGATGCAATACTACTCTATAGGTACTCAAGATTAACATGAGATTGGCAGAAACTGTGTGTGTGTTATGTCCCCTTTAAAGCACAAAACAAATGCACTTTTTGGTTAAGAAAAAAGTCCCGAATGAGAAAACCTTTCTCCTAATCAGGAGAATGTGCTAATACTATAATAAAGAACTTACAGCCAGATAATCTGCCTCAGCTGTGCTGACAGGAAGTAGACTCACTTCTGAAAGTATTACATCATATAGAAATTGCAACTTCTAAGGAACTTCTTATTACCAAGACACTGCCGGGAAACAACTGTATGTGTTCACTTGCATTATTATGAGGCATTCTGTTGAAAAATAAGAAACACATTTTTTACACACAGAACACCTTCATTTAATAATCTGAGGTTAAAATATTAGCAGATATGTCAGGGAAAAAACTGCAGGTGGCACTATAGGGGCAAACTTTCATTTACTAATCACACTCGATCAGCTTCAAGTCACTTTTAATGAAAGGGTCAGGGTTTGTCTTGTTAGCGCAAGGACATCAACAATACCTGAGAAAGCTATATGCTAGTATTCAAATGAAACATATCCATATCCACTAGCTGTGGACATTTTACAGTGCCCAATTGTTTTAAGTGTTCTCCTTGTTTGATACTGTCACATAGTTTGATACATTCTTGCATGGCATCAGATTGTTAATGAAGAGCTTTCTCATATTAATATACACCTCAAGGTATAATAGTTCCAAAAACAACACACTAAATCACATTACACCACATAAATCAAGTGAGTTGGTTTAGGTATAAGACTTTAATCCCTCTATTTATGTAGCGTAGAATGCTTTAGTGTGTTGTTTTAGGGTTCGGTCTAGAATAAACACAAAATTACTCCAAAAACAATTCCTGTAAAACACCTAACATGAAGTGAAAATAATTTTTAGCAACACAATCATCCTACCTGTTCATAATGAGTCACCGTCTGGTTTTAGAGTAGCACAACTTAAAATAAACTATATGAAGGTTTAACAGTGGGGAAAAAAAGGTCCTGAAAAACCTTAAAATAAGGAAGCTCTAACTTTATTGTGGCTTTTCTAGTTCACGCTGAAAAAAGACGCAACACTTGTCACCAGGAAACCGTGTTAAGAAGTCTTGAGAACACAAACCTTCCAGAGAACTGTCTGAGAGAATCACTCAAGGCTCTGCGGAAAAAATGTAATCACAGGGCACAGAGTTTAACAGAGTGATCTTGGGGGAAAATAAGGGAATGAGAGGCCAGTAAGAGACATTTATACTCAAGGGCATGTGACACATTTTCTTCTGAATTCAGTCAGAGATTCAAAAGTTCTCCACTGACGTGTAGTGTCAGCAGCTAAATGACTAACAAGTGTTATAAAAGACCTTGTGAATGAAAGACAATGACTTTCTTATTAAACCGCAAAGTTATTGAACTCAATATACAAAGAATACATTCAAATGCTTGCATCCTACAATGCTCAAAGAAGAATACGGATAAAGGGGTTTCAATTAATTTATCTGTCCAAAAACAAAACACACACAAAAGCAACCGAAGCGTAAAGGTGTGAAATTCGACTGAGTCGAACGAACATTAAATTAGAAATAGGGGAATCCAGATATCAGTCATGCGTGAATATGCAAACTTTCATACACACACACACACGCGCGCGCGATTCTGAGAAGGTAAAACTGCTCTGCAAATGAATACAATCCATCACAGAATGGGAAAGGACTGAATAAAAAACCCAGATGGCATATACACTGCAGTAAGTCACAAAACAAAAAGATTAAAAAAAAAAAACTGTGCATAACCAAAACTAAAAAGTGGTCAGAAAATAGATAATGATCATTCACAAAATGAATACTATTTGTACAACATACAGGTATCGCTGATTGAAAATAGTATGCCAAAATTGCCCAGATAGCGTCCTGCGTGAATATGCAAACTTTCATACACACACACACACACACACGCGCGATTCTGAGAAGGTAAAACTGCTCTGCAAATGAATACAATCCATCACAGAATGGGAAAGGACTGAATAAAAAACCCAGATGGCATATACACTGCAGTAAGTCACAAAACAAAAAGATTAAAAAAAAAAAACTGTGCATAACCAAAACTAAAAAGTGGTCAGAAAATAGATAATGATCATTCACAAAATGAATACTATTTGTACAACATACAGGTATCGCTGATTGAAAATAGTATGCCAAAATTGCCCAGATAGCGTCCTGTTTTTTTTATAGATTTTTGAAGTATGCATCCATGTTTGCTAATAATGCTCCAATACTTTTGGGTACATAGTTTGTGACATTCAGTAATGAATTTAGCTACAATGCACGCTAGTTTTAGCATTAAATGATGGCCACAGAGCATCCACAGTTCATCCGATGCATACTGCATGCAAAAAATATCAATGGTTGGCTACAATTAGCTGTGTCTTTGTTGGTTTTAAGCAAATTCTGGAGGGTCAGGTGGCCAGTCTGCATGGACACAAACTGATGTTTAAAAGGTACTGAGCTCATATTATGAGCGGTTTGTGCACTTGAAAGCAAGTAAACTGTGAATCCACAAGCAAAACTGTATATTTTGCTTTGTTCTCTTCCTGTCTGCACTCATTAGTTTCCAGAGAGACAGAAATTCCGATCAAGTCTACACACATTTTCCCCTATTTTCACCTCTTTTCTGTACAATCGATAACAGAGTCCTACACAGAGCCAAGGCAAGTGTCATTAGATTTTTTTTTCAAAGTGTTCTTCAAAGTGAGACAAACCTCTTCCTGAGTGGTGAGTACAGTAGTGTAGTCACAGTTACTGCATTGTGTACATGCTGTATCCACATCCTCATCAGTGAAGCACATACTGCTATACAAGTTATGCTGATCGAGGTCTCTTCTGCTAATGAAACAGAAGCCAACAAAACAAAAACACGTTTTTCTGATATGATTCAAATATTATAAGATGTGTTTTCACTCATGACAATGTTGTGATCTATAGAGGCTCATTCTGCTTATCTGTAAAGAAAGAGTTCGCATTTTCTCCCACAATGTACAGTATGTCGTATCTTCACACGATCTCTATCTCTCTTAGTTTCTTCTTTCATTTTTTTTCTTTTTAACATGTGGTCTGACAGACAGTCATGCTCACGACAAGTACAAGTAAAGACTGACTGTCGTTTGTCACGTAATCTGAAATCATTGTTCCAGAAATGGTGATGGCATGGCAAAAAGGATAAAATGCATTGCACGATGAGCTTCATCAATATCTATCTTTCACAACAACAATGCTTCCTGCCTTGTGATGTCCATAGAAGGCTTAAAGGCCAACAGTGTACTTTAATGATGAAAAATCTGATAAATGCAACTGGGGAACACTCAACATATGTGTTCCAAAAAACAGGGCAATTCTCACAATAAGGCATTGGAAAGGTTCTGTTGAAACATGCTGATTAAATGTTGGTACGGCGTTCATGTACAGTAGATAGAAATTTCACGAAGGCTGCCATTTGTCATCCAACCTCAGCCCAATATGAACTATTTTTGTGGCAGAGATATCAGTATCTCATTCATGGCCAGTCCCTTGTGGTCAAGGAAGCATTGCAGTTTCACATCACTTTAATGTGAGTGAACTTTTAATACACAGATCATGGCCAACAGCAAGCATTCAGCCATCAGAAAATAAGAGAGCATACAAACCAAAGCATATAAAAGGCTTCAGCTTTTTAAAGTGAATTTTTATAGCTGAATTTTCATTCATAATTTCTTGATGGAGCTATGTTTTATACTGACGACAGCTTTGAATCAGTTGAAATCATGCACTCTATGGCCATAGTCTTGTTGTTAGTACACGCATTGAGTAATGCATTGAGCTTTGGCACTTATGTGGGTAATGAGAAGTCAAAGCTGGCATGCAACAGTTTCCCAATCCTTTTCTTCTCACTCTAATTTCTAATTCCTCACCTCACCAGGGTTTAGAAAAATAATATGAACAATACTTTATTATTAAGCTGATTTACCACACTTTGCCTTTAATTCAGCTTCCAACCTTCTTAAAATAGTCTCCTTTAAATATTCTCCAGTCGTCTATCAGAACATCCGCCAGTTGCTTTAGAGATGTTGAAGAAGGGAAATTGCCCACAGTGTTTTATTTATTATTATTATTTATTTAGTTAAAGGGGGGGGGGGAGTCCCTTTTCCAGATGTTATTTAGGTCAAAAAAGTTGGTCCCACTTTATATTAAGTGTCCCTAATACCTGTGTACTTACATAGTAACTAGATGTGTACGTAGTATGTAACCACAGTGTAAGTACACATTGGTACATATTATCTACAGCTCTAATTTTTGTGTAGCTACACATATGTAACAACCCACTGGATGGTATGTGTAAGTACAAATGTGTAACAGGACATTGGTAACAACAACACTTTAAAAAATATATATATTAAAGTTATATATTTCCTGTTACACGAGTACTTAGTGAAGTGAAAAAAGTGTTGTTACCAATGTCCTGTTACACGTTTGTACTTACACAAACTATTCTGAGGATTGTTACATGTGTGTAGTTACAGAAATATTACCGCTGTAGATACTATGTACCAATGTGTACTTACACTGTGGTTACATAGGTACACATCTAGTTACTATGTAAGTACACAGGTATTAGGGCCACTTAATATAAAGTGGGACCACAAAGTTTGATAATTTTCAAGTCAGCTGATTTGTCTGGACAGGGCAAATGCTGATGTTCATCTTGGTGCTGCAGTTGTCCAAGTTTTATGATCACGACACCATCTTTTTAGCAGTTTAGCAATGGTATCTGTTATTAAAGTTTTATCAGTTGCAGCTCTTTCATCGATGTTGGTTTTGTCTCTGTGGTCAGTTTTTGTGGAAACGGTCTTCAGTGTGAACACTGAGGTTTGCTGCAGTAGCTCTGTGTTATTTGGACACAATCCTTCTTATTGGTTGACGATCCCAATCATTCGCTTTCAGTTTTCGCCTACTATTCTTCTTCGCTGATTAAGTTTTGCCATTTTTTGTTTGACTGTTGTTCTTAAAACACTAAACAATTGGGCTGTTAAGGTTACAGACACACCTGCTAAACAGGTTCCCTTGATTTGCCCTTAACACTGCTACACAATTTATACTACACTGATATACAACCTAGAGAATATAAACAACAAAAGGATAATTGCAACTTTAGTTTTTTCATTGTAGCCTATACAAATGTTATTAACCCTTATAATGAAGGGTGTTCGCATTATTTTGTCCAACCCCAGTATATACCATGGCATGCTGTGAATTAAAAAGGCCAAAAATACAATCAAGCGTCACTTTCTAATGCGAACAGAATTACTAGCATTGCTCACATTAAGCGTTTTTGAGCATTTTGTCTTCATTTAGGAATACTCCAAGTCGTTCACACTCCAAGTTACCAAGGAAAAACGTGTGGATAAAGGAAATATAAGAGAACTAGACTGGATGATGACTGGGCAGAGTTTAATTCATGCAAGCACAAACATACATGATGCATTGACAGAAAGAGGAAGAGAAAGAGAGAGAAATTTCTGACACTTCCAAGATCTCCGGCCTTTTACTGAAAGGCTCGTAAAGCATTTGAGTCTGCATATGTGAGTTCATGGGTGTATCTTAGCATGCAAGCAAGTGAATGTGGGTGTTTAAGTGTGAAAATGTGTTTATCGGTGTGAATACATGTGTAGACGTGTTCTTTCATGCTTCTGAGAGCTGTGACTTTCCTTGTCTGTTATATGGTGGTGCTCATGCTGTACAGGTGAATACTGTCATTAAAATGTATTGATCAAGACTTCATTAGTCAGTTTCTGGTTCATATTCAGCAGCATGTTAACTCTGTTCCTGTGGAAAGACTGTTTCTGATGACCAAGCAACTCATGTTTTTACCCAACCAAGAAAAAAAAGGAACTTTTGGCTTTGGGGTATTTCAAGTAAATGATCTCATGTGTGCATATGCACTTCAGTAATGAGAACACAGCCTCAAACACACACACTAGGAAAACATACTGATTTGAAGTTGACGGCAACAGACCAAGTTAAACTCACTTTTATCCAAGCACTGATGAATGGAATGTTTACAAGCCTTTCTTGATGACATAAATACAGGTAAGAACTTTTTTAAACAAATATATGTTTAGAGGAGTATGAAACTCAATAAAACAATGATTTTTCAATGGTTTTTTTTTCAGTGTAGGTTTTGAGTTATTGAAATTATAAATAGTCACTGACTGAAATCAAAAATATATATGGTATGAAATGAGTAAGAGTATGAAATACTATAGTCGGTTTTGAGCTGCTGATATCCACAGAATTATTAGGATATAATATAATACACTGATATATATTATAATTTAAGTGAGTTGATGAAATGTGAAAAATATCAAACAATTCAAAGAGAAAAAAAGGACCTCAGCATACGAACAGACAAAACTTTTTGGGATTAAATATATATATATATAACACACCATCTCACATGCTCACACATACACACACACACACACACACACACAGAGAAATTAATTAATTTAAAAGATAATTTTGATGAAGTGATCATGAAGTGGTAATCTCACAATTTCCAAAAAAATAAAAAATAAACGTAAATATAGTTGTTGTATAAGTGTATCTGTAGACCTCCAAACCTTTATCCTGATCCTTATATGGATCAAAGATCGTCTCAATAATCTATGTTGAAAGCAGAAAATTGGGTTTGAAAACTGGAAAATGGAACCAATCATAGATAAATTTATACAAGGAAACGTCTGGTTTGGGATCTAGAAATCCAAGAAAAGAAAAACCCTGCTATGATATGTTGATCAATACTCAGATTATTAACCATTAAAAATAAACCAAAAAGGATAAAAACTGTTATAATCTTAATCCCTAAGATTCTCTGAAAAATGTAAACATTTTTACCTAAAATGATAAAACCCTTAAGATAAAAAAAAACGTAAAAAATGTTGCTTTTAAGCATAAATATAGCTATATTTAGTGTATTGTGCTTAAAACAAGAATAAAGACGAAAGATAAACAAAGATACATTTCCCAAAAACAAGTTACATGATAAAACCCTTAAGATAAAAAAAACGTAAAAAATGTTGCTTTTAAGCATAAATATAGCTATATTTAGTGTATTGTGCTTAAAACAAGAATAAAGACGAAAGATAAACAAAGATACATTTCCCAAAAACAAGTTACATTCAAGTAAATTGATCTTGTCGCAGTGTTTCACACTTTTTTTTTTTTGTAGTGCAGTGCAGTGCATGCACAAGTCAAGACCACCAAGATTCATCACAGAGAAAACAGTTTATGTCACTGTAGGAACAAGGTGTGAGGTAAAATCTGTTTTTGTTTTTGTTTTTCTGCCCTTTCAGTGAGTTCACTCACCTACGTTCATGCGTGTAGGCTACTTCACCGCAGCTAAACATAGCACACCTACCGTACGCCGCGCAACCTCTAAATGAAAGCGTAAAAAACAACATAAAAACATATGAAACTGAACTAACTTTTACAAACTAAACACATTTTAAAGTCAATTTCCGACAGCACGTGTTCTGTGTGACCACATCTCTTTCCCCCAACGCCCCTCACCGTCTTTTAAGCGTAGGGAAATCCCTTTCTTTACAGTTTCCTGGCAGTTGCGAGAAATGTAGTGCGACATACAGTAGTACTGCGTCTGTTTTTACGCTGCATAGCTCCATTAGTGGGTTACGGGTACATGGTCAGGTTCACCCCAGAGGAGTGGTTTTATGTAGCTACCGCTATTGTACGAAACCTGCTGCATGGAGATCTACAGTATTTTTTAAGATGTGCACCTGTTCCTTGAAGTGCTCCATTCATTAAAGGTGGATTTTGAATTCTTCATGGAAAGATGGATCTGGAGGACACTATGCTTTTGTCACAAAGAGTAAGCAATATAATATATGCAGCTTTGTGCGATGTTTCTTTCATTTTTAGATGCTTTGTGACACTTTCAAAATAACTACTTTTAAAGTGAAGTGTGTAATTTTCTGTGTTAAAACACTTCTAACTCTAGACACAGCCGATGATAAGTGTTTGATGCGAAACCATGTGTTTGTCGGACCAATGGCAGATGGGAGGAGTGTTCAGGAAACATGCTAGAAAACATTATTTTTACAGTTTTGTTTGGTGGCACAGAAATTACTTGAGACACACTTCACCTTTAAAGGTTGCTAAGTTTGCATCATGCAAAGGCTTTCAGTTACAAATGTTTTTTTCATGAGGGGAAAAAAAGTGTATGTGTGTTGTTTTTGTTAGCGCACACACGTGAGAGGAAAAAAGAGGTTTTATGCTTAAAACCAGTGAGAATTCTCAGGAACATGTCTGTGGTCTGTTTTTTTTAGACCTACAGTATATATGTTTGCGTTTGCTTTTATAACAGCATGATGTCTGTTGTCACATTTGTTCTTAAAGTGATGGTTCACCCAAAAATGTAAATTCTGACAATTCACCCTCACGTGTTGTTTCAAAACTGTAAAACTTTTTTCTTTCTGTGGAACACAAAATAAGCTATTTTGAAGTCAGTAAGGTTAACATTCTTCAAACGTTGCCCAAATGACATGAGGTTGAGTAAATGATGACGGCATTTAAATTTTTGGGTGAACTGTTCCTTTAAATGGAATTGTTCTAACCATCTAAATATTCTGATATCTTGAAAGTAACCGGTAGAATCAGCTGCTGTAAAAAGCGCCTGGCCTCTGATCTTGGATCTCAGCTACAATGTTCTCCGCGTGGATTCTGCATATGGTTGGATTCGCTCTGCTGGTCAGGGGAGACATCAGTGATGAACAGTGTCCTCTTCATGAAGTCAAGCCTGGGAAAGGTGAGAGAGAAAGATAACACTCTCAGACATTATTGCATTCAATTCTTTTTTTTATAAAACCTGTTTAGTTCAGGCCTGTGTCCACCAGATAGACCCTTATCAGTGGTTTCTCTAATCTTCTTGTGGCCTCCGTTCTGGACTCATATACATTTTATTATCCCATCCAAAATAAATCCTTATCTTGGACCGAGCTAAACATCAATAGAGATTTTCCTTTGCAGACACTTGTAATTCAAAATGTGGCTTAGATTGGCCAGTATAAATCAGCTCTGAAGATCTGATTTTAGAAGTTCACTTCTAACTAATCTTGAGAGCCTTGCAGAATCTAAAAATAATTTTAAAAAAAAATCCCTTTAAGTTTAGCAATCCAAAACTTACATCACCCAGAGCTTTGTCAGTCTAGTAAGTCACTCGAAGTTCCTGTCTGTGGCCACACGTCTGGGGAGAAAATAAATAAAAAAAGACTAAAAAGTTTTTCCCCCAAACTGGAGAACAAATCATCATTCATCTGGCTTTTTTTTCTGTGCTGGCGTATATTGTGTATATATGATATGCCATATCCAGTATTCATGCATTGCAATTTTTACTTTTGGGAAGCTAACATGTCACACACTAAACAAGAGCAAAAACTAATAATGATTATTCTTTGTTAATATTTAAATAGTAATACTTTATATTTTAATTTAAATTAAAATTTCTTGAAATTGTCAAGTTTATTTATTTTTAATAATGACCAAAAAATAAAGGAAAATGAATTAGTCACATCGCAAAGCCATTTAAAATACTAAAATAGTGAAAAACGTTTTTTAAAAGCCAGTTACAGCATCTAAAATATACATTTTATATTCATATAAATTGCAAATAAAAATCTTGAGTTGATGTTGATAAACATTTATGGTCATTTTATAGGTTTCTTACCTGTAAATAGAATATCTGTGAAGTGTTATTTTAGCATCACTGAGATGCTATTATAGTTTGAATGAATCTTTTGAATCAGTTTTTTATTTTTATATTTTCATTTTTTCATTCTAATTTTAGCTAAAGTTCTAGTTATTTGTCATTTTTAGTTGTTTTTGTTTTTATGTCTATATAGCTTCATCATAAATTTGTTTTTATTTCTTTTATTTTATTTTAGTTGTAGTTATTTTAGTACATCAAGTTAAACTAAATTAAAATGAAAAATGTTGCATTGGCAACCAGCCAAGCTGAAATAAAATAAATATATATCTTAATTGATTTCAAAAAAACAATTTTTTTTTTATGGTTTTAATTTTAATTTCAGTTTTAGTTAACTATATTAACCCTAATCTGTGCCACTAATAAAACCTGCATTAAGTATTATTTGCCTGAAAGCAAGAAAATGTATCTGGGATGCAGTGGCACTTTAGTGACTCTTACGTCGTAATGTCTATCAAATCTGTGCATCTCAGACATGAAACGATGTCATTGCACTTAATACTGACCTTTGAACTCTTGTTTCAGAATCTGCAGTGATGGATTCCTTGCAGTGCCACAATGACTACATGAGCTATGCACAGTGCACATGGGAGGTCGATCCACATATTCATCCACAAGCTACAGAAAACATGCATGAATTGTACTACTGGGACACAACTTTAGAGTAAGTGGAAAGAAAAACACAAACAAACAATGAAAGAAAGACTACAATAGGGGAAATTAACCTTTTTTACACTCTCTCTCTCCCTGTCTGTAGAGAAGAAACACTTTGCGTCTCGAATAGATCCGGTGTGCTTTTATCCAATGGGAAGATCTCTCACATGTGTCGCTATAACACTGAAAGGTTTAACACAGGAACAAATCACACTCTCTACTTCAAAGTGCCCTGTGTACCCAGAGCCACGACTCTCAGAGTTGCTCAGAACGGTGAGTGTGTGTTTTGTGCATTTACCTTCTAAATCATCTCTGGCGTGGAAAAGCCTTTCACCGTTCCGTGTGTGTGATTTCAGGAAAAGTTAGGGCCCCAACTGACTTGACAGAGACGTTGGCTGATAACGGAGGTCGTCTGCTGTCCTGGAGAAGCCCGTATCCTGCATCCTCAAAAATCGCAGGAACTCTTGTGTACCAGCTTCAGTATCGCATATACATGCATAACTGGACTGTGAGTACACACACACAAACACACACACACGCAGTACACTGTCAGAAAATAAATAAATAAATAAATAATTGTGTTTTATCTACCCCACATGCATATTGGTAATTTGGTATATTCTTTAGGTACTAACATGCAACCTTAGGTGTAGATAATTTAACACATTTTAATTCAATTATATGTTTCACACAAATTGTGCAGATTAATGTATAAAATATATACTATTTATTTTATATATAATAATATATAAAAAGTCAAACTACACAGTACACACACACACACACTATTCATCAAAGAATCCTGAAAAAAAATGTATCATGATTTCCACAAAAATATTCCACCAAATCAGCATATTAGAATGATTTCAGAAGGATCAAGTGAATATTAGTTATTTTAATATTTTTAGTAATAATATTTCACAATATTACTGTTTTACTCTATTTTCGACTCTGAACGTTTGAATGATAGTGTATCCTACTGTATATATTTATATTTGTAATTAAATAATTGTTTTAAACTAATAAAATGCCAGTAGAGTCCAAGCCTAAACAGCATTAAAGTTCTGACACACTCAAATATCATCTGATAGGATATCTTGTGGATATCCTGTCTACAGCTGTGCAGTAGCAGCTCTGTTTCACTATAATATCAAACACCACAATCTGCCATTGTACGGACACGTCATCATAACCTCAAACTTCACACGATTCCCACCTTAGATAAAGCCTCCACATGAAAGAGTGATGCTAGCGTTATGAAACTGGAGACAGATCCACTCTCAAGATTTGGATATTTACATGGGCAAATGCTGAGCAATTATATGTATTTGTCGTGAAACTGAGCATTGTTTGTTTACCGTTGAATGTGTGCTTGTACGTACACGCGCAGTGTGTTACTGATATAATGCTGCCTTCACGTGCTATTGGAAATTTCCTATTTCCCACTTATGAAGTCGTGATTACGAGCTTGTAGTATTCAAGTGCTTTAATGTCGGAAAGAATAAAATGTAGCATCCCATTGGTTGACTATCATAAACATTCACCGCGCTACACATGCAGTTTGCTGACAATTCTGGAATTTCGGTCAAATACATGCTTATTTCACTGCTTATAAAACATACAATATGCTTCGAATGATCGTTCATATCTAGCCTATAAATACACTACTTTAG
>NW_015648618.1:186163-188729 GCF_001515625.1 Sinocyclocheilus rhinocerous
ATGTGGACAACATCCGGATACAGGTCGCATGTTAATGCCAAGTGTAAACGCAGCCATGGATTATTTTACAGATCTCCTTGCTACGTTTCTGGACTTGGGAACATTTCAGTTGCGTTGCTGTCTATGCAGGGTCAGACAGCTCTCATATTCCATCAAAAATATCTTAATTTGTGTTCCGAAGATGAACGAAGGTCTTACGGGTTTGAAACGACATGAGGGTGAGTAATTAATGACAGAATTTTCATTTTTGGGTGAACTAACCCTTTAACAGGTTTTTGCTCCTGAATGAATCAGTGTTTTGAACGAATCGGTAACATTAATGATTCAGTGACTCTCATAAACATGGGCAGCATCCAAAATCGCATACTTCCCAAGTAGGCGAAAATCTTTTTGTGACAAAAGAATTATGTCCGAATTCACAGTATTCATAAAAGATTAGTCAAAACGTACCCAGATGAAAAAAAAAAAGTTTGCAACTGGCTTTTATCACTCAATTAAATCGTGTGATTTGTAGGGACTACTGAACAGAAAGTTTGAAGCTTATCTTAAAGTGTAAAGTAATACATGTACAGACTGCGTAAATAAAGCTCTGTAAAAACATTACTTGCATTTTAACAACACGTTGTAAGTGTTTCCCATCGGATAACCAAAAGTTCTACACAGACTTGCTGTCTTCACACCTACTTGAACACTTGGGCCATATAGGAAGTACGTCGTGTAAGTAAACAAGTGGTCAAGTGCAAAGACCGCAGCTATGGGTGTTGGGACAGGTCAGGCTGCGTTCCAATTTTTGACTCGGATGTATATCAATGATAATGTTGCACAAGTGCCCACTACTGGTGGAACCCTTGCAAGGGACTGAAGTGGAACGTCCTAAGCCCTTGATCACTTGGAATCCGCTATGGAGTTTATTTATTTATTGCCTTACGAATCTGTTTGATGCAGCATTTTGTATGTGTATAGGTATGCTGGAGCTGTTTTAAATATAAAAAAATAATTCATATATCGCTGTTTTGGGTGGGAGTATATTCAATGCGATCTGTGGCGACTTCACAACCATGCTATATTGTGGCATATGGAGATGCCTGAAGTGTACATATGAAGTCGACTCGCTCTCTCGGTCGAAATTCAGGGCCTGAGGATCTGTCCATATAAACTTGCCCCATCCACTTAACCAAGTGGAACACACTTCAAAATGGCAGTGGGGATTCCCCTGTTGGGAAGTGCATAGGGAAGTTTGCGAGTATGCGTCTAAAAGCAAAGTGGAACACAGCCCGGATTACATTCATACTAGACACATTCACAGTAGAACATGCTTTTTAAACAGTCTCTGAGTAATTACTTCGTCGAAAGAAGTACCTCCACAGAGAGTACGCAATTTCAGCCACACTTCTTTTGTTTGTGAATGAATCTGTTTTCTCATTCTCTTTTACTGGAACAGACTGTGGATAACATCAATGCTTCCGAGTATATGATTGAAAAGGAGTCACTGTTGGGTTACCATTATCAAGCCAGAGTGAGGGCGCGAGGTCCTCTAGGACTCTGGAGTGACTGGAGCCCCCTGGTGTCCTGGAAGACTCACAATGGTATTATTTTTTGTTTATATTTTGCTAATAGTCTATAATAGAAAATAATTTCCTTTTTATACTGCAAACACCTGTTTTAATAAAGTTCATGACCTCTCGCAGATGGAGCCTTTAACCTGCAGTGTGTGATAATGGGAGCAACAACTGTGACGTGTACCTGGCAAATGAAGACAGAACATTATCAGTTTATGTCTTATCATCTCTGGTGCAGTAATAATGATAACACTGAGTGAGTTCTCCATCCATCACAAACTCATGTGACTATCAACTGATCTAATGTCACATCCTGTACACTGAGAACTCTTTCTCTCCCTCAGACCCTCAGCTTGTTGCGAAGATCCTCAGCTTCAGTCGAGCGACGTTGAGCTTTCTGAGTTTGTGTGTTCTGTAAATACCCCTGACCCTTACCTGTTAACAGTGGAGCTGAGACCAGTGTACTACACTAGGACGTTCAGTACTTCAAAACACAGTGAGTTTCTTTGAAATGTTATTTAGTGGAGTCTTGCGTGCCAGCGCTGCCAGCTGAGTTTAGGAGGAACACTGATGTTCATTCGTCTTCTCTTCCAAGTTCAACTTTCACAACCTGGCCAGATCCATGTGAAGGAAGTAGATGGTGTTTTCATACTGAACTGGACTGAACCAGCTGTTTCCGAAGATATTGAATACTCCATCCAGCTAAAAATCTCACCCAACAAGGTGCGTTAGTTATCTTTCAGCATCTGTGTTGCATTTACTAAATGATTCATTGTAGCTGTGACCAGGGGCGCATTAATGCACGGGCTACAAGGGGCTGAAGCCCAGGGGCCTACACTGGAAAGGGGGCCCACTGGCTGCAGGGAAATGATATTTTTTGAATAATTATTTATATGGGAGTTTGCAGCAGTGACAACAGCGTTCTGTAAACAAACTCACACACTCACTTTTAGCAATGCCCTGGTTGTAGTAGCCTATATAGTGAATGGCTCAGTTTAGGTTCCCCC
>NW_015648618.1:189656-192108 GCF_001515625.1 Sinocyclocheilus rhinocerous
CATCGATATAAGCGGAATGTACAATGCATTCGCTAGTAAATAACCGCAGCATGAGAGTATCTTTATGTCGACATGCAGATTAACAGAAACACAACACTGCTGTGTGAAAGGAACTGAACCGGACAACGTTCTATAACGTCATACATGGAGAGTTCAGTAACTTGCTTGGTTGTAATCTGTGTCATCTGTGTCCCATAAATAGTGTCAATTTTAAATCCGGGTCTCAAAGTCTCCATTTTAAATCCGGGGATGGAAAAATTGGAATTGTCCTATTGCTTAAATGTGATCATTAAACTTTATACGGCTGTGATTTAACTAATTAAACGTGAGCACGTCATGTTTCAAAATAAAAACGCAGTTAGAAATCACCAAATAACCCACATTTATGTCAACATGCCATGTGTTTTGCTCTACTGATGATGAATAATTAATATTATGTGTGATTTATGGTATTTAAATCATACCTGTAAACTCACATTTCGGCCAGGAAAGTTTTGATGACATTTTCCTTTCATATTACCTCCGTAGAATGCCCGTAATAACGTAGTGTTTACTTTATGTAAGGGCTATATAATTCTGCTGTTCCACAAGCGCCACCTTGTGGCAAAGAGTAAATTAGCATATTCGCTTATATTCACATTTTACGCAGAGCAGTGTTGTGAATGTTAACTGGCATATTAACAAGACAAAAAACGAAATTTGACATAATTGTTAGGAAGCTTAAAAAAAAAGAGGTTTTCTGGGGTCGGGGGGCCTACTGTAATGCTGTAGCCCAGGGGCCTTTGGTTATCTTAAGGTGCCCCTGGCTGTGACTGATCACATGCATGATTTCACTTTCTCTTTGTAGGCCACAGAGAGCTTTACCCTTTCTAAGGGGTCCAACGATTTTGAGATTCCCTCTACGATTCTAGATCCTTCAACTGAATACCAGGCCCAGATCAGATTACTGCATGTACCTGATGGTGTTTATGACGTTCAGCCATCAGAATGGTCGCAGCCAGCAGTGTTCAAAACTAAGCCAGGTAACACCTTGATTTCAGCTGTGCACTTCTGATCGTATCCTAGTTTGATGTTGATATATTTAATTTCATTTTAGAGAAACTTTGCCAGTTCACAATTGAGATGTGCTTTGGAACATTAATCTCACTTTTAAAATGGTGTTTTCAATAATGAATTGTTCATTTTGCAATTGTAATTTAATGCAGAAATTAATCACTACAGCATCAATTAATTCAGTTGTTTTTTTTTAAGAAAAGAAAATGATTCATATTGATATATAAGTTGGATTTGGGTAGATTGGGTTAATTGTTTACATTGGGATTACATTGAGATACAATGAGATGACTCTTAAGAATTGGTGTGTACATGCAAATTCACCCTGCATGTTTGTTTGTTTGTTTGTCTGGTGACACTTTACAACTCGGTTAACATCAGTTAATGCATTAACTAACAATAAGCAATACATTCGTTAAATGATTTATAAGTATTTTCTGCATATATGAATGAATGAATGAATTAATACTTTACAATATTCCATTTGTTAGCATTGAAAAGTATTCATTCATTCATCCATTCAAATATACAGAATACTTACAGAGTGTGTAAACATTATTTCAGGACTTTATGCTAGAAAAAAAAAAAAGTGCCCTACTGTTGTCACGCCCCTGGACTGTTTGTTGTGCTCTGTGACCCAGTTTCTTCCCCATGTGTTCCGCTTCCCAGTTAATTAGTCATTCAGTACACCAGTGTTTGTTAATTATCCCTTGCATTTAAGTTCGAGTCTGTGCTGTCTGTCCTTGTCCGAGATTATACGTCAACCCTGGTGGTTCCTGTGCTCCTGTCTGCCCTGTGTATTTCCTTGGATGTTTGGATTAAAATACTATTGTTTCGTGTATCCCTGGTCTCCTTGTTCCTCGCTCCATGCCTTAAGGGAAGTGTGACAGAATCTCGGACCAAAATACAGTTACCTCCGTGTCTCCCCTCCGTTTTGTTTCCAAGTTTTTTCTCTCAGTGTTTTTGTTTCCGTTGTGTGCCCATATGGATCCCCTCCTTCGCCCCGAATTCATCCTCCTCCTGCTGGAGCAGGGGGAAAATTCGCTCGAGGGTCATACCGAGGGTTTCTGGCTATTGCCCATCTCACCACCTAGCCGGACGACGCGCTCTGCGCGTTCTATGACGCCAGCCTCAACACCGCGTGCAGAGCGCCGTCGTCCGAAGATGGCCCTCGAGCGGAATTCGCCGCCTTTGTGGAGTGGATACTGGCGAGAAATGGATCTCCATTCCCCGCCGGGTCCCAGGAATATATCGCCAGTGCCACTCCTGACCCAGAGCCCAGCCCACCATCTCCCCGATGCGCGGAGCACATGCCCGAGCCCACCGCTGATGGAGAGCCAGAGCCTGCCGCGACCGACGAGCCATCGCTAGAGAGAGCGACAGAGCTGAGGATCGCTGC
>NW_015648618.1:211861-213839 GCF_001515625.1 Sinocyclocheilus rhinocerous
CTCCTCCATGGCTCCTCCCTCCGTCGGCTCCACCGTGGGTCGACATCATGGCTGTGGCCTGGGTCCTGCTGGGCTCCTCCTGCTCCAAGCCCCGTCTGTCTCCTCCCTGGCTCCTCCCTCCGTCATCTCCTCCCTGGACTCTGTCTGCCGGCCCCCTCCCGGGTGTCCGTCCTCCTCCTGAGCCTCCTCCCTAGTTCCCACCCATTCCCCTCCCCATGTTTCTACGGTGCGAGGACACACCTTCCGAAAGGGGGGAGTAATGTCACGCCCCTGGACTGTTTGTTGTGCTCTGTGACCCAGTTTCTTTCCCATGTGTTCCGCTTCCCAGTTAATTAGTCATTCAGTACACCTGTGTTTGTTAATTATCCCTTGCATTTACGTTCGAGTCTGTGCTGTCTGTCCCTGCCCTGTGTATTTCCTTGGATGTTTGGATTAAAAGACTATTGTTTCGTGTATCCCTGGTCTCCTCGTTCCTCGCTCCATGCCTTAAGGGAAGTGTGACAACTGTGTCCTGTGTTTGTATGCCCTTCTGTCTTTTTTACATTAAAGTACTCAAAGTACTCAATGTGTAAATAATTCATAAAGAGCTTCTTTTAAAATAACAAAGATGAAAGAAAAGTTCTGGAAGTTCTGGGGTAAAATTATTTAAGCTTAGGACAAAAGTAGTTGATACCCACAGGACAGAACTCGATATGCATAATGATGTATAAGAAAAACTCTTTGTGTGTGTGTGTAGTTTCATCGCCCATCAGCTCTGTAATCTTCATTTTGACTGCTGTGTTTGTGGCCGTGATTTTCGTCATCTTGTACAACACCCTTCCATCCTTACACAGGTAAAACCCACAATACATTTACATTTATGCTTTTATGCATCCATCCAAAATTTCAGACATTGAAATCAATATATACATTTAATCAGTTTATACATTCCCTGGAAATCAGTCTTATCTCATTACACTGGTATTGCTACAGGAACGGTCGTTCATATTTGGCTGGTTTTATTTGTGTTTGTTTATTCATGTGTGTAATTCTATAATAGAAGGATCAAGTTGTGGAAGGGATCAATTCCATCGCCCATAAAGAGCAAAGTGCTGGAGGGGATGATGAAGGTGAGCCTTTAACTGATCTTGGAACAGTAAATGTTTAAGGTGAATCTGGAGTTTGATGCACAATATAATTAATATAGTGTTTTCAATTTGTTTTTATTTCAATGTTTTTGTCAAATTTTTTATTTTTTTATTTTATTTTTTTTTACTTCGCTTTATTTAATTTCAGTGTTTCTGGTACACAACAGCTAAAAGGATGGCATATATGCCTTTTTTTATAAGTTTTATAACTAGTAATCCACTCCAAATTACACCTGGTTATATGTATTACATAATTGTTTTTTCTATCGTTCTCTCTTTCAGAAGTCTCCAAGCGGATGGCCAAATCTCCAGAGTGAGAAAGAGTCAACCTCCATCTGTGTACTACTGGCTGCAGACAATGTCAGTCTCTGCAAAAGCAGGTAAGCTATGAATCAAATTATAACATTTTGCAGTAAAAATATTAATTGTCTCCATGAATATCAATATTTTAAATTAGTTTTTATTTTTAGTTTTTCAGTTTTAATTTTAGTTTTAGACATCCTGATGTCTTTTTGTTTAAATTTTTTTTGTTTTTATATTCTGAAGCTTTACTTTATTTACTGTAAATACTTCTTTATATGTTTAAATTATTTTATTTCAGTTTTAGATTTAGTAATTTTTTTGTAAATCAGCTTAATTTCATTTCAGTTAGTTTTTCATGTCATTTATCAATATAAATATAATTTATCCTAACATATGTAATATGTAATTTTTGTAACATTTCGTCCAAATTTTAAATACAAAATCTTATCATTTAGACAAAATAAATGGTCAAAATAACAAACAAAATGCCATGTTTTCAGACATATTCATATTGATTTTTAGACAACTCGATACCAATGCTTTAACTT
>NW_015648618.1:215067-244485 GCF_001515625.1 Sinocyclocheilus rhinocerous
TCTCCTCCCTGGACTCTGTCTGCCGGCCCCCTCCCGGGTGTCCGTCCTCCTCCTGAGCCTCCTCCCTAGTTCCCACCCATTCCCCTCCCCATGTTTCTACGGTGCGAGGACACACCTTCCGAAAGGGGGGAGTAATGTCACGCCCCTGGACTGTTTGTTGTGCTCTGTGACCCAGTTTCTTCCCCATGTGTTCTGCTTCCCAGTTAATTAGTCATTCAGTACACCTGTGTTTGTTAATTATCCCTTGCATTTAAGTTCGAGTCTGTGCTGTCTGTCCTTGTCTGAGATTATACGTCAACCCTGGTGCTTCATGTGCTCCTGTCTGCCCTGTGTATTTCCTTGGATGTTTGGATTAAAAGACTATTGTTTCGTGTATCCCTGGTCTCCTCGTTCCTCGCTCCATGCCTTAAGGGAAGTGTGACAACTGTGTCCTGTGTTTGTATGCCCTTCTGTCTTTTTTACATTAAAGTACTCAACTTTATACATGTGTAAATAATTCATAAAGAGCTTCTTTTAAAATAACAAAGATGAAAGAAAAGTTCTGGGAATATCTTTGTAAAATTAAAATTATTTAAGCTTAGGACAAAAGTAGTTGATACCCACAGGACAGAACTCGATATGCATAATGATGTATAAGAAAAACTCTTTGTGTGTGTGTGTAGTTTCATCGCCCATCAGCTCTGTAATCTTCATTTTGACTGCTGTGTTTGTGGCCGTGATTTTCGTCATCTTGTACAACACCCTTCCATCCTTACACAGGTAAAACCCACAATACATTTACATTTATGCTTTTATGCATCCATCCAAAATTTCAGACATTGAAATCAATATATACATTTAATCAGTTTATACATTCCCTGGAAATCAGTCTTATCTCATTACACTGGTATTGCTACAGGAACGGTCGTTCATATTTGGCTGGTTTTATTTGTGTTTGTTTATTCATGTGTGTAATTCTATAATAGAAGGATCAAGTTGTGGAAGGGATCAATTCCATCGCCCATAAAGAGCAAAGTGCTGGAGGGGATGATGAAGGTGAGCCTTTAACTGATCTTGGAACAGTAAATGTTTAAGGTGAATCTGGAGTTTGATGCACAATATAATTAATATAGTGTTTTCAATTTGTTTTTATTTCAATGTTTTTGTCAAATTTTTTATTTTTTTATTTTATTTTTTTTTACTTCGCTTTATTTAATTTCAGTGTTTCTGGTACACAACAGCTAAAAGGATGGCATGTATGCCTTTTTTTATAAGTTTTATAACTAGTAATCCACTCCAAATTACACCTGGTTATATGTATTACATAATTGTTTTTTCTATCGTTCTCTCTTTCAGAAGTCTCCAAGCGGATGGCCAAATCTCCAGAGTGAGAAAGAGTCAACCTCCATCTGTGTACTACTGGCTGCAGACAATGTCAGTCTCTGCAAAAGCAGGTAAGCTATGAATCAAATTATAACATTTTGCAGTAAAAATATTAATTGTCTCCATGAATATCAATATTTTAAATTAGTTTTTATTTTTAGTTTTTCAGTTTTAATTTTAGTTTTAGACATCCTGATGTCTTTTTGTTTAAATTTTTTTTGTTTTTATATTCTGAAGCTTTACTTTATTTACTGTAAATACTTCTTTATATGTTTAAATTATTTTATTTCAGTTTTAGATTTAGTAATTTCAGTACTTCAACTTATTTCAGCTAATTGCCAAGTTTTTTTTACACTATTTATATTTTATTAAATTATATTTTATTATTCTTATTTATATTTCAGCACTATTACTGAAAAACGTTTAATAGTTTTAGTTTTAGTTAATAATAGCAATACTCTCTAAAAAGGAAATGAAACATTTCGCCTAATGCCACCAGTGCCTCTTTCCTTTTCAAACCCTCAAACTTCTTGTAAGTCACATTATGGAAGTGGGTTCAGGTTCATGTTTGTGTATCTTAAATCTCTGTCTGACTATGTTTTTCTTTAACACTTCACTTTGTTACAGTGTCTCTTGGGAGCCGTGTTTGTCACACAGTGAAGATGCTGTTAAAATGGCACGGTCAGGTGGATCAAACCACTTGCACGCCTATGTGAGTGAAGGCATGTGCAAGGACAAATCAGGCATGAACTTCAGCGGACCTTATATTCTGTGTTGCGAGGAACCCTGCACCCAGGTCAAATTTCCTGACGCCTCTATAGACCGAGATCACACATGCGTGTCGGGAAAGTCTGAGAATTTTGCTTCGGTAAATGGAGGTTACGTTGTAACTCCTCCCAGCGCCATGCCAGCAACTCAAAACCCCGTCCCCGGTGACAGCCCGACCAATAACCCTTCAAACGAACCCCCTGCGTACACCCCCGGCCCAGATGAGGGTTGTATGGTCCTCCCTCATCCATCCGGATACTTCACAATGCCATGTGTCGTCACGGCCTAGTCAGAACTGAGAGGATATGTGAAGATTGCACATTCTGGAACATAATGACCAAGGACTCAATAACTGTTAGTTTGGTGCTTTAAAAAAAGAAAAAACATGAAGGGCCTACATGCTCAAAGAAGGAGCCAGAAATGGAAGACCAGAGCTAAGCACAATTAGTGGAGCACAGTGAATGTAATTCAAATCTTTGCTTTATACAAACTGTCACTTTATGAGCAATGTCTAGTGACAGATGAATGTTTCGCATGCTCATAATGAAAGGGGGTGAAAGACTCATTGGAGCTTCAGTAGGACTTTGAGTTGAAGCTGTTGTACTGTGAAAGTCTCACCAACAGATGGCAGTGTTGCTTTAAATGAATGTAAGAAAAGTCTAATTGTTTTCTCATTTCCTCAGTGCAAACCGTGGAGAGCAAGCAACGCATTAGTCGAACGTGACACAGTGCCTCACATACCCACAGCAGGGAATGTCTTCTTTTTCTTCTTCATAAGCTTTTGCAGTTAATTCAGCTTGACAAACACTGGCAGCCTCATTCACTAACTGTGTACGCAGGTATTTGTGCGCAAAATCTGCTTTTCACGCAGAAATCACGTTCCATCAGTAAGGTTCCATAACTGACTGAATGTACAAGCACATTGATTTATTAGTGAATGGGGCGCCTTTTGTATATAAGCAGTGCTGTTTTAGATTTTTGCAAACTTTATACTTTTTAAAACATTTAAAATGAACGTTTTTTTAAAAATCTCTCTATAACTTACATTGTGTTAAAATATTGCGAATGTTGCTATGTGTCATCGAAAACATTAAAACTATCTATGTGCTGAGCTAAAGACAGTTTCAGGTTGGTCATGAGCAGGCCCAAACAAACAAAAAAAAGTGTTTGTTTTCTTAAGCTGTGATTGCAAACTATCTGTACACAAGCACATAAAGATTTAGCTAAAGCTCGAGTGCCTTCTTGTACTCTTCTTCCACACATGTAATTTTAGTGTTTGTTTATGTGTGTTTATCTCCGTCTCTCTCAGTGTCTCACATGTGTGTTTTTTGGCATGCTGGAGTTTATGGTGTATGTCTGTATCATCGGTTTCACACGGAGCAGATGTGATTTATCGCAGCCTAATCTACTCCACTCAGCACCTCATGTTGGGCTTGTGTGTGTGTGTGTGTGTGTGTGTGTGTGTGTGAGACAGTGTGTGTGAATATGTTTTAATTACACCAACATGAGTCACTAAAGAGTTTCTAACAGTTAATTTCATATTTTCTCCCCACCAATATGGCCTTGACCGTGACGACAGAATGCACAGTTATTGTTTTTCCACAAACAATCCTGTTAAATTCTGATCGTGCTCCTGAAAGCAGATACATTCCACACAAAGGCTTTAAGATCTATTGTTCAAGAACAAATGAGAAGAGCACAACCAAGACAGACAGAGATACAGAGACATGAAGGGAGAGGTGGAGTTCTTGTTGCTTTGTTGTAAATAAACAGGAAAGCCTTCAAGGTGTTTGGAAACTATGGCGATATGAGACCATTATGCAATCGCGGGGTCTCCATAGGAGTACTGCAATAATACAGCTTCAAATACCTTCACTGGTTTATAAAAGCTTCCTGAAATACAAAACAATCAGTTTCAGGCCTGGAGGATGTTAAAGTAAAATAAGAAAGAAAAAAAAAACATCAAAACAGTCAATATTATTCTTTGCAAATACTATTTTTCATGTTTTTAAATGATAATAAAGTCATCAATACTATGAAATAACAGATAGAAGCATGGGAATTCATTATAAAAACAAAAATGACTAAATTGTCTTAAAAATTGTCGGAAGTTCTTACCAAATTGAATTCTTAAGCCAATACATTCTGGTCAGATCATACAGATGTTATTTATTCATACAAATATTAAATTATCAACACAAGAATTCTTGTTATAGGCATTCTTATATTACACTTGCCATAAAGCATGGAGACTATCTTGTAAATATATATATTTTTTAAATTCATATGGTTTTACGTACAGTAGACCTCAACACTTAACACACAATCCTTATATCGACAGTGGCAGTCAGCAAAAGAACAGCAAATAATAAAGGCTGATGTCGTTATGGCAAATGTAACATTTTGTCTTTTCTAAACAGCAATTAATTTCTTGATATATTTTTCCCCTTTTGGAAAATTTCATTCGTGACTATAGAATTTGACAAAACTATGACAACTTACACTGAGAGCCTTGGATACATAAAAGCACCAAAGCGGTCCACTAAATGCACTAGACTTCCACATGAGGGTGAGAACAAAATAGCACATGCTTTGCAGCATAAATAGCCAATCAGACCTATTTACAGTTATGCGATCTGTATATCACACAGAAGTTGATGCAGAACTTTCATTTCCTGTTCGCAAAAAATTTTTTGAGACTACTGCTGCATTGTGAGTGTCTGTGCGTGTGTGCTCTCACGTCGTCATGACAGCCACATCTGACATCATCAATACAAACCTGTCCAATAGCTTGGGAGAAGTGACGAGGTCAAAGGTCATGATGAAGTTAAACTGTTCTGGTAAGTATTTAGTTGAAGGGACAAAAGCGAGTCACATTTAACATATAAAAAACACTGAATATGATTTTATCCAAAGCAACAACTTGGGATCCTACCTCAGACACCAAGAGGAAAATATTGCCTCTCTGTTTGTAATCCTAACACACTCTCATACATAATCAACAGGCCAATTGTCCCACAGCTTTCTATAAAAACAACATTTTAGGCTAATCTGTTTAGCTCAGTAATCCTGCCTTTTGAGCTGACCTCTGACCTTTTGTGATCTGCTCATGGAAGACCCATTCACTAGTGAACCAGTGAGTCAGAACGAAACTCTCTCATCCAAAAGTCCCTGAATTCTCATTTAAATGATCATTATGTGTATTAAAAAAAAGACTACACTTCTAGTGAGTAGTGAGAGAAACTTGGCAGGTTGTTAAATAAAGAAGTTTCAGTTTATCTTATAACTATAATGCTTCCTCCGAGTCATTTCCACGTTTCCCAAGGCTTGCTGACTTAAGTCCCTAAAATGAACAGACATTCAGCATTTGGATGAAGAGAAATATTAACAAATGAAAATTCAGTATTAATATTCTAATCAAAGTTTATTTATTAAATCGATCAACAGGCTCCCAGAACATCAAAAGGGTAAAACATGTATTATTTTAGCTGTAGAAAGGTTGTGACAATTTATGTCTTCAATATGACAGATGTCAAAGGTTTTTTAATCATATTTTATAACATTGCAGAAATGTTATGAGATGTTTAGCATGGCTTATTACATAGTTTTTATTTATTTATTTATTTATTTTCATGGTATTTTCTAGGGTTCCCTCTTTTTTATTCTAGTTAAACTATAGGTCTCCCACACTTTATTTATTTATTTTTTTTCAAAATATTTCTTACAGAAGGCTTAAAGCCTAAAAACAATGCTAGGCAAATGCTGCAGTTTTGTGTGGATTTAAATACATTCCAGTTTATTTTAAGGCTACTCTAAGAAAACCTACCAGGTCTTTTTGCAACATTTCCAGGTCACTTTATATTATAAATGGGTTATAATGAAGACATATTTGCAGTTCGATTCAATTCACATATTTGGATAGCACTTTTCACAATACATATTTTTTTCAAAGCAGCTTTGTAGAAAATGCATGTTTCCGATGTTACAGTAAAGAAGCCAGAAGTGACTGAGTCAAGATGAACTAACTAACAATAGTAACAAATGTGAGTTGCAAATAACATTTGTTGTAAAACTTTGTACTGCAATATACACTATACTTGCAATGTAACACCGTGACAATGTTTGTGCTTGCTGATCACACAATACCTGAATCATAAGTGATGGACGGCAGAATGTCAGTTGAGATGCACATCAGGGTAACAGCTGTACAATCTGTTAGTTAGATCAATCTGTTAGCTGTACAAAAACCGTCAGTCTCGGAAGGTCTGTGGCAGGAGGTTATTTGAGGCTCAGTGTCACACAAATATGCACAGAGATAAACATACAATACACACACTCTTTCTCTCTCTCTCTCACACACACACACACACACACACACATCTGCGGTAGAATGCACATGTTCACACACCCAAACCATGCACAAGCTCACACACAATAGATCAGATCTTTATCTGTACCAGCAGCACACACAGCGTCTTCCTGTTATCTTATTTAAGGCCTTGTGGAGTGTGCTCATGCGTTTGTGTATGAAACTATTTGTACAAGCTTGATTAAACGGTTTGAGCTGTGTCTGACTGTGCAGGTCTAGCATTTAGATGTCTTTCATCCACATTCTCTGAACCCAGTTTAAACAGGTGATCATTTAAAGCATCAGGTTTGCTTTTTCCACACTAAAGAGTTTGTCTGCACTGAAAAACAGGATATTTTCTGAGATTTGTTCCAGTTCTCACCTCTAATTTAGAGTCCAATTCATGTTTTTAATCTTTGTCATCCTTCTCCAAAATGCACCATGTGACTCTACTCTATATTTCAAGTCTTATGAAACCATATGAAATTTAAAAATAATATGTTATATAATATAATTATAGATTTACATTTTGTACTGTATGAATTTTGATACAAGTTTTGCTTCACACACTTGTTTTCACAACCTTTTCTGAACTGTTAGCATGATTTTCCTTTCCTTTTAGCATGATCAATTCCTTTCATCAATCCTTTGAATTTCACACACATTTTTAACATCAACAGGTCTGGGCAGCGCATGACACTATCCAGAACATGGCCTTACTGCCATTGAAAAGTGCTGTGGGTTTGTGGACAACCTGTGTGCATCTGTTTATGTGTGTTATGCTAGCAGGCGAATGTATGCTAAATCATGAAGAGGGAGGGTGCAGACTCTTCTCTCTGCTAGCATCCGTGAGATTTATCTGCTCTTAGTGCTTTAACTCTTGCAAACATGGACGCTGAGTGCCTGTACATCATGCTTTTGCAGCAATAATACTAACAAACTTTATAGCACCTTCACTTAAGTGTGCTTGGAGGAAAATGAGTGCACTAGCAGAGAGGAATATGTCTTCTCATCCTCTGTCCTAGGGGTATCTTTCAGTACGTGACCTTTTATGGTTG
Source organism: Sinocyclocheilus rhinocerous (assembly GCF_001515625.1). Lineage (NCBI taxonomy): Eukaryota > Metazoa > Chordata > Actinopteri > Cypriniformes > Cyprinidae > Sinocyclocheilus > Sinocyclocheilus rhinocerous. The sequence continues at coordinate 222,604 of NW_015648618.1, forward strand.
CCAAATATTAGAGTGGTTTTTATTTGCAAATATCTTTGCTTTGGCTTCAGTAATAATTGCTAGAGTATTAATGAAGCACATAATATTTCAGTGATTGTTTTGCTCTTTCAGAGAAAATGCATCTTGCTTTTGAAGTAATAAAAATGTATGAATGAAATCGTAGGAAATGGATTAAATAATTTATCATTTCCATGGTAACATTGGTTGCCTAAGCAGTAGAAGTAAAACACAAATGACTTTAAAAAGTGCAAAAGAAAAAAAAAAGACAAAGTAGATGCCCTGAACTGTAAGGAAAAAAATTGTGGAAAAACTGAAGAACACACAAGTTTGCGGATATTTCCTTTAACCCAAAAACACAAAGTAATGTAATACGTAATTCAAAATACAGACAAAACCCTTGTGAAAAATCAATATGGAAAATGTCTTAATGTTAACAAAGTATATTGGGCCCTATTTTACAGATTTTCTTTCTTACATACTGTATGGGATGGAAATAAAATCCATGTAGAATATCATACTGGCAACAAAAGAGCGAGAGAAAAAAAGTGTTGTTATTGTTAACTAACTCAAACTAACTAATAGTTAGTTTTCACACACAAAATAAACTTCTAAAAATCGTTTTTTGGTCATTTAAAAAATAAAGCTGATGTTAAAAAAAAAAAGAAAATTATGGAAAAAATGGAAATTAGAAATGTTGCCTTGGCAACTAACTAAATTAAATAAAAATAAATAAACAAAAAGTGTAAGTACTAAAACTAAAACTGAGAAAAAAATCAAAGATAATTTTAATAAAATTATTAAAACCTAAACTAAAATGAAAATATGAAAATAAAAGTTAATTAAAAATATGAAATACTATAATAATAGATAACGAAAACTAAAATAACACTGAATTTCAGTGTTTAAAAAAGACAATCAGGTCATTTTCATCATCTTCTGGACATTAGATACTTCTAGAATATGTACATTTTGTGTAAAAGGCTAAAATGAGTGCCAAAAATGCAGATATACGTGCATGTAAATAGCACTATCAGTGGTTTCAATTCAAGTAAAAGTACATAAACGTTTAAAATACTGAGTGAGGTACTTAAAATAACTGTAAAGCTGCAACTTAGAGTGAAGTTTATTCCAGGATTGAGTTGAATCTCCATACATCAAAATGTCAAGCTCATCTAAGGTCATGCTGTACAATGCCAGCACTGAACTGATCCACTTTACCGACTCTCACTGTCTCTCTCCTCCCACAATAATGCAGGGCTGCATAATTAATTGCATTAATTCAGCACATAAATTCCAGTTATCAAGGGAGCGAGTCAGATATGAAGTGAGGGAGTGCGTCTATCTGTCCGGGTGGGCCGCAGCAGAGCAGAGCACCCTCTCAACCATTCTCACACAGACCAAACAAAAACACTTGCGAAACGAAAATTTTTTGCACAAAACTCAGATCGCGCGCGTGCAAAATGCACTTTTGTGCGCTCAAAATATGATCTTTCGCGCGCAGAATTGTGGCAGAAGTGTAAGCCCATACACGATAGGCCTTTTTTTGTCATTGCATAAATGTTGGTCAAGCACGATATACTGCAATAAACATTGATGGATTATTTATCATAGCTGGAGGTCAAAGTTCGAAAAAAATCAATCTTGTTGTTTTTAAAACAGACCTTCAGAGATTCACGGTCTGGTTCCAGAAAATTCAGCTGAAGAGTGTAGATCTGTCAGTGCCCTTGAGAAAGAGCCTCTTGGCCGCTTTATGCTCAGTGAACAGGGGAATTTCAATCAGGATCCTTTAGTCCAGGAACATATTTGTCACCTTCCCAAAAAACAAATACAAACAACACGACTCCCTAGAGTAACAACGCAATAAACTTTCCTCCCATTTCAGGCACACCAAAGACCTCCGACTGCCAGTGGAACTTCATGTGGTGATAGGGAACAAATGGACTTCTGGGACGTCCCACTTTAGCATTTGCAGGGCCATGGGACTAAACCAGGGTCGGTACGATTTTTTAATAGTTTTGAAAGTAGTCTCTTATGCTGACCAAGGCTGCATTTATTTGATCAAACAAACAGTAACAAGAGTAATATTGTGAAATATTACAATTTCAGATAACTGTTTTCTATTTTAATATATTTTAAGAGGTAATTTATTTCTGTGATGCAAAGCTGAATTTTCAGCAACATTACTCCAGTCTTCAGTGTCACCTGATCTTTCAGAAATCCTTTTAAAATGCTGATTTGCTGCCCATGAAACATTTCTTATTATTATCAATGTTGAAAACAGTAATATTTTTGTGGAAACTGTGATACTTTTTTTTGAATAGAACATTTAAAATAGCAGCATTTATTTGAAAGACATATTTTGTGATGTGACATATAGATGACTGTACTGTCCATTTGATCAATTTGCTGGTACCTTTCTGAATATTATTAATAAATAAAAAAGTACTGACCCCAAACTTTTGAACGGTAGTGTAATTGTGTAAAATGTGCTGAACTGGGATCAGAAACCTCAAATCGTGAACAGGCCAAAATCAAACTGAAAAACTGTGGGCAGATACTGCAAGTGTAGAAGTTATGTTTTCTGGGCAAATAGATTTAGGAATAAGCTAGTTTTAATCAGGATGGCAGTGAAAAGGAGGAAAAACAAACCATTATTAATGCACTGGGTTGAAAACAAGTGTTTATGTAGCTCATCTGCATGGTGCTAGCAACCCAAGTTCAAGGGTTTGATTCCCAGAAAACACACTGTATGTCGCTTTGAATTAAAGTGTCTGCCAAATGACAAAGACTGTGGTAGCACAACAAATGAAGTTTATGTGAATATCTGAATAGGTTTGCATTTAAGGAATAGTTCACCCAAAAATGAAAACTTGCTGAAAGTGTACTCACCTTCTGGATCAAGATGTAGAAGAATTGTTTTCTTCATCAGAACTGATTTGAAGAAATTTCGCATTACATCACTTGCTCACCAATGGATCCTCTGCAGTGAATGGGTGCCGTCAGAATGAGAGTCCAAACAGCTGATAAAAACATCCCAATAATCCACAAATAATCCATATGACTCCAGTCCATCAGTTTGTCTTGTGAAGTGAAAAGCTGTGTGTTTGTAAGAAACAAATCCAGAAAAGTACACAGTTTACAAGCAAAAAATAGTGCTAAACAAATGTTGTTGGATTTTGATGCGAGTGAATAACAGGGGATAGACTTTTTCACTGGAGGAAGCGTTATTATGGATTATGGACTCGTATTTTAGTTAAAAACGTCTTAATGATGGATTTTTTTCTTATAAAAACGCAGCTTTTCACTTCACAAGACATTCATTGATGGACAGGAGTCATGTGGATTATTGTGATGTTTCTATCAGCTGTTTGGTCTCTCATTCTGACGGCACCCATTCACTGCAGAGGATCCATTGGTGAGCAAGTGATGTAATGTTAAATTTCTCCAAATCTGTTCTGATGAAGAAACAAACTCATCTACATCTTGGATGGCCTGAGGATTCAGCAAATTTCTATTTTTTGGGTGAGCAACATTAAATCTAAAATTGCACACAAAAAAGATGATGAATTACACCTTAATAGTTAGTGTTTAAATTTTATTCTATGTATAAAATAGAGTGCAAATTCTGCACAATCTGCAACATTTTGTAAAGATCCAAAACAGACCATCTGTACATGAACATATTAAAAATAATCCACATTTTGGTCTTCTGGTAAATGTTTTGTAAGACTATGATGAAACACCGGCCCTGCTGTGAACAGAACAGATTTACAAAAGAATAAATAATATTAATGAATAAACTTACTGCTTTGTGTTATAATGTAGCACCTTTACACACATAGAGGTATGAGGAATTAATTGAGACAGAAACGCATTCCCTTGCTTTATCCTGTGTGAATTTCCAGTGTTAAGAATCGCTTAAATAATAACAAATGATACTGAAAACAACTTATAGCAAAGGTACTTTGTGTTTTTGACTGGTAATATATTAAAATACAAAGTTGTTCAAGCGTTCTCTGTGTTTGTAAAAACATATAGTTTGAAATATGACGTAAAATAACATGTTTTGATCGCATCCCTGGAGATAGTGTGCTTTTCAAAAGATTTCTTTTTCATAATACTGGATCAGGGGAAAAAATTAATTTATAAATTGGTTCATTGGTTCTCAAAATTCAAGCCTCAATTTCACAACAAATGGCAAATGGCAACCACTTTTTTGGGTGATTCAGAATAATAGGTGAGATGCTGCACAGGAGCAACTACCAGTTTGACTCTTAAGGTGAGTGATCATAGGAAATCTTTTCGAGCCATTCTTTTCCACGTTTTGCTAGTTCTGTGCTCTTACTCGCTTTCTCTGTCCAGGGTTCAAATGGTGTTTCATGCTTCTGATGTTCTGAACTTCCAGATTTACATGATTCCCAAGTCCCACATATGAACCTAGAAGAGAGTCTCAAACAATCCTCCATGCAAACATCTTCTGTGTCAGAATTGTCTTTTTCCTCATGACTTTGAGCAGAGAATGAGATTAGAAGTTTGTGAGAGGTGAGAATGGCCTGGCTGCAAGTGTTTTTTTGAAAAGTGATTAGTGCCATATCTCTTAATGTCCCTGGACACACTGCTACATAAATAAGAACTCATATGGGAGAGATTGCATTCATCTGCTTATCTGTGAGAGAATGATAGAAATAGACATAGTCAGCACATTCCATGTAATATTGTTACCATTATTAGTTTTACTGTATATTAAAGTTATAGTTTACTCAAAAGGAAAGTTTTCTTAAAATCTACTCACCCTCAGGCCATCCAAGATGTAGATGAGTTTGTTTGTTCATCAGAGCAGATTTGGAGAAATTTAGCATTGCATCACTTGCTCACCAATGGATCCTCTGAAGTGAATGGGTGCTGTCAGAATGAGAGTCCAAACAGCTGATAAAAGCATCACAATAATCCACAAGTAATCCACACTGCTCTAGTCCATCAATGAATGTCTTGTGAAGCGAAAATCGAATAATAAACAAATTGTTTGAAAGTGTTTAAAATAAACAAATTCATAATTCATACACTTTAAAATTAAACTGTCATTTCCAGCCAAAATACCAGTCCACCATCCATACTAATGCTTCCTCCAGTGGAAAAAGTCCATCCCCTGTTGTCTTCTCACATCAAAATCCATCGACCAACGGTGCTTGATCTCTGCATATTTCTCTCTTGATTCAGACAAGATGACTTCTCACTTCAGAAAACAATATTATGGATAGAGGGCTTGTATTTTAGCTGAAAGCAATGGTTTGAAGTTAAAAACGTCTTAATGATAAATTTGTTTATTTCAAACACACAGCTTTTTGATTTACAAGACATTAATTGATGGACTGGAGTTGTGTGGATTACTTGTGGATTATTCTGTCATTCTGATGGCACCCATTCACTGCAGAGGATTTATTAGTGAGCAAGTGATGTAAATTACTCCAAATCCAAAAATTGTTTCCCATGAAGAAATAAACTTCTCTACATCTTGGATAGCCTGAGGGTGAGTACATTTTCAGCAAATGTAAATTTTTGGCTGAACTATTCTTTTAAATGTGGTATTTCATTTTAATATCTGAGCAGCTTACCTGTGTATGTTTGTATTACATGAGCAGGGCTCTCATGGCAGACTTGCTGATGCGATTGCGCTGTTTTCTCCTCCTTTTCGGGGGGTGAGGAGGTGGTCTGGGGGGTTTGTGCGGAGGGAGATGTTGCACAGGAGATGTAGTTCCTGTTTGCAACAACAACAACAAAATCAACTTTTAATCAAGCTATTCTGATCTTGCAGTGTTGTGCGGTATTGTTGTGCTGTGTTGAATCCAATCACATTAGCCTTATTATTCGGCACAATAATAAGTAATGCATTTTCATATAATGCTGTCAATACTGCACAGCACAAGTTTATGTAGGCGTATGCATGTGTTACTTCCTCTATCTGGTGTGTCTGGTAGTATTTATTCAAAGTCAGCTGAGATATTCATAGAAATTGGTTCACAGAATCAAACTGAACATGGTCCAAATATGCCCCAGTGTGCTTGTTCTTAAACACCACTTACATCAAGTGGGCAATTACGACAGACAAAAGCACAGCATAGAATGAGCACAGAAGAATTTCCCTCTGACCTGTTCATAGTGGAAGAGAGTAAATTTTTTATCTATCTATCTTCTATCCATCCATCCATCTATCTATCTGTATGTGTCTGTAATGCATCCTCACACCCACCCAGAACACCCTAGCAAATGCACAGTAACCACCCAGAATACTGCATAGCAAAACCCTAAAGTTTTGCCTAAGCTTTGTCTTGAACATTTTTTTTATCTACAGTACTTTGCATCTCACATACAAACCGCAGTCCAGTAAATTGTTTCTGTAGAACATCTGCCAAGTTAGATCTTTTTGTTTCTTGATTTGAGTTTGTATAAATGACAGAATTTTCATTTATGGGTGAACTGTGTCTTTAATGCAAGTTTTAAGCAAAGCTTACAGTGGCACAGAGCTGAGATGTTCATTTAGAAGGCCGCTGACATATAAGTCAAAATTCTGCTCTGAAGATCGTAATGAACAGCCAATCAAACTTACCTAACCAGCATTTTTTTGTTGTCTTTTACTCAAAAACATAAGTTGACATTACTTTAACAACACTGTATTCTGTCCAGCTGACTATGAATAAATCCTTCCAGACACTGACGATAAGCGATTGAATAGAAAAACCTCATATTATCTGTTTGAGTGTATTCTGTTATTTTACCTGTGCGTTGTGTGGTTGTATAAGTGTGTTGTTGTTTGTGATGGAGCTGCTGTATTTTCTCATACGGCTGTATATTCTTCTGTTGTACTTTGAGGTGATGTTTGTGTTTTTCTTCATCTAGGATTTTATGCATTAGCAGCAGCTCTTCCATTTCCTCCAACTTGGCCTTTTTGCCCATTTGTCTCTGCTCTCGCTCTTCCGTCTTCACCTCTACGTTCGTAGTCTCACCTTTCACATTCTGACCATTCTCCTCTACAGACAGAAACACATCTCCTGGATTCTGATTGGCTGTTCCTGTGGCCTTAGAGGTGACTTGGTCTGTCTGATTGGTTGTTTGCAATTGCTCGTTTTCTCGCGTTAGATTTGATTGGTGCATAAAAGTCTGATTGGTCAATTCCAGTGTACTCATGTTATAATCAGATGTCTGATTGGTTATACTTTGGTTAGCATTACTCTGCGATTCGAATTGCGTAACGTTGTGCAATGATAAATCAGTTTCTTCCTGCTTGGTATGATTTGGCAGAGGAGCCGTCGTTCCATGTGTTGCAGTGTCATTCATTTTACTGCGTCTCCTTCCATCCCCAGGGTGACGGTTATGACCTTTGCCCCCTCCATACTGCGTCTCGTTCAGACCCCAGCCGTCCCGGCCGAATCCTGATTCAGAGAACCTCTCTTTGGGCAGCCAGCTGTGGCTGAGCACGTCTTCCAGGCTTATCCTCTGGTTGTGTTTGAGTTGATCCCTGCGATGGAGCTCATCTTTGGGTCGAGGTTTCCCAGAGCGTTCCCGTCCTTCTTGTTTGTGGCCGGATGATTTCCGGCGCTGAGGGGGCCGAGGAGCCGGCTGACAGCGGCACTCTACGTGGTCCAGAACGGAGACGACAGCCTTATCATAGAGCGGCCGCTTGTTCACGTACTGTATCTTCATCACCTGAGGATGAAGAGGAGAGGAAAGTGAAAAATGGCTTGTTTGAATATACTGTAAGTACGCACTTGAAAAGAGAGTGTGTGTGTGTGTACCTGTAGGTATCGTGTGTGTGTAAGTACAGGCACACACTGCAGGCTCTTGGTGTTACAGCAGCCCGAGCACCTCTGCACCTCCACGCACGGAGGCCACAACAGGAAATTTGCATTGCTACGGTCCAACATGGAGCGTGTGACCTCGGTGACCTCGGTCCTGACCTTACAGATGGCTTGCTGAGCCGGCTGAGCGTCTGCAGACAAAGATACAGAAATACACACAGTTTGTTCATCAGAGCAGATTTGGAGAAATTTAGCATTGCATCACTTGCTCACCAATGGATCCTCTGAAGTGAATGGGTGCCGTCAGAATGAGAGTCCAAACAGCTGATAAAAGCATCACAATAATCCACAAGTAATCCACACTGCTCTAGTCCATCAATGAATGTCTTGTGAAGCGAAAATCTAATAATAAACAAATTGTTTGAAAGTGTTTAAAATAAACAAATTCATAATTCATACACTTTAAAATTAAACTGTCATTTCCAGCCAAAATACCAGTCCACCATCCATACTAATGCTTCCTCCAGTGGAAAAAGTCCATCCCCTGTTGTCTTCTCACATCAAAATCCATCGACCAACGGTGCTTGATCTCTGCATATTTCTCTCTTGATTCAGACAAGATGACTTCTCACTTCAGAAAACAATATTATGGATAGAGGGCTTGTATTTTAGCTGAAAGCAATGGTTTGAAGTTAAAAACGTCTTAATGATAAATTTGTTTATTTCAAACACACAGCTTTTTGATTTACAAGACATTAATTGATGGACTGGAGTTGTGTGGATTACTTGTGGATTATTCTGTCATTCTGATGGCACCCATTCACTGCAGAGGATTTATTAGTGAGCAAGTGATGTAAATTACTCCAAATCCAAAAATTGTTTCCCATGAAGAAATAAACTTCTCTACATCTTGGATAGCCTGAGGGTGAGTACATTTTCAGCAAATGTAAATTTTTGGCTGAACTATTCTTTTAAATGTGGTATTTCATTTTAATATCTGAGCAGCTTACCTGTGTATGTTTGTATTACATGAGCAGGGCTCTCATGGCAGACTTGCTGATGCGATTGCGCTGTTTTCTCCTCCTTTTCGGGGGATGAGGAGGTGGTCTGGGGGGTTTGTGCGGAGGGAGATGTTGCACAGGAGATGTAGTTCCTGTTTGCAACAACAACAACAAAATCAACTTTTAATCAAGCTATTCTGATCTTGCAGTGTTGTGCGGTATTGTTGTGCTGTGTTGAATCCAATCACATTAGCCTTATTATTCGGCACAATAATAAGTAATGCATTTTCATATAATGCTGTCAATACTGCACAGCACAAGTTTATGTAGGCGTATGCATGTGTTACTTCCTCTATCTGGTGTGTCTGGTAGTATTTATTCAAAGTCAGCTGAGATATTCATAGAAATTGGTTCACAGAATCAAACTGAACATGGTCCAAATATGCCCCAGTGTGCTTGTTCTTAAACACCACTTACATCAAGTGGGCAATTACGACAGACAAAAGCACAGCATAGAATGAGCACAGAAGAATTTCCCTCTGACCTGTTCATAGTGGAAGAGAGTAAATTTTTTATCTATCTATCTTCTATCCATCCATCCATCTATCTATCTGTATGTGTCTGTAATGCATCCTCACACCCACCCAGAACACCCTAGCAAATGCACAGTAACCACCCAGAATACTGCATAGCAAAACCCTAAAGTTTTGCCTAAGCTTTGTCTTGAACATTTTTTTTATCTACAGTACTTTGCATCTCACATACAAACCGCAGTCCAGTAAATTGTTTCTGTAGAACATCTGCCAAGTTAGATCTTTTTGTTTCTTGATTTGAGTTTGTATAAATGACAGAATTTTCATTTATGGGTGAACTGTGTCTTTAATGCAAGTTTTAAGCAAAGCTTACAGTGGCACAGAGCTGAGATGTTCATTTAGAAGGCCGCTGACATATAAGTCAAAATTCTGCTCTGAAGATCGTAATGAACAGCCAATCAAACTTACCTAACCAGCATTTTTTTGTTGTCTTTTACTCAAAAACATAAGTTGACATTACTTTAACAACACTGTATTCTGTCCAGCTGACTATGAATAAATCCTTCCAGACACTGACGATAAGCGATTGAATAGAAAAACCTCATATTATCTGTTTGAGTGTATTCTGTTATTTTACCTGTGCGTTGTGTGGTTGTATAAGTGTGTTGTTGTTTGTGATGGAGCTGCTGTATTTTCTCATACGGCTGTATATTCTTCTGTTGTACTTTGAGGTGATGTTTGTGTTTTTCTTCATCTAGGATTTTATGCATTAGCAGCAGCTCTTCCATTTCCTCCAACTTGGCCTTTTTGCCCATTTGTCTCTGCTCTCGCTCTTCCGTCTTCACCTCTACGTTCGTAGTCTCACCTTTCACATTCTGACCATTCTCCTCTACAGACAGAAACACATCTCCTGGATTCTGATTGGCTGTTCCTGTGGCCTTAGAGGTGACTTGGTCTGTCTGATTGGTTGTTTGCAATTGCTCGTTTTCTCGCGTTAGATTTGATTGGTGCATAAAAGTCTGATTGGTCAATTCCAGTGTACTCATGTTATAATCAGATGTCTGATTGGTTATACTTTGGTTAGCATTACTCTGCGATTCGAATTGCGTAACGTTGTGCAATGATAAATCAGTTTCTTCCTGCTTGGTATGATTTGGCAGAGGAGCCGTCGTTCCATGTGTTGCAGTGTCATTCATTTTACTGCGTCTCCTTCCATCCCCAGGGTGACGGTTATGACCTTTGCCCCCTCCATACTGCGTCTCGTTCAGACCCCAGCCGTCCCGGCCGAATCCTGATTCAGAGAACCTCTCTTTGGGCAGCCAGCTGTGGCTGAGCACGTCTTCCAGGCTTATCCTCTGGTTGTGTTTGAGTTGATCCCTGCGATGGAGCTCATCTTTGGGTCGAGGTTTCCCAGAGCGTTCCCGTCCTTCTTGTTTGTGGCCGGATGATTTCCGGCGCTGAGGGGGCCGAGGAGCCGGCTGACAGCGGCACTCTACGTGGTCCAGAACGGAGACGACAGCCTTATCATAGAGCGGCCGCTTGTTCACGTACTGTATCTTCATCACCTGAGGATGAAGAGGAGAGGAAAGTGAAAAATGGCTTGTTTGAATATACTGTAAGTACGCACTTGAAAAGAGAGTGTGTGTGTGTGTACCTGTAGGTATCGTGTGTGTGTAAGTACAGGCACACACTGCAGGCTCTTGGTGTTACAGCAGCCCGAGCACCTCTGCACCTCCACGCACGGAGGCCACAACAGGAAATTTGCATTGCTACGGTCCAACATGGAGCGTGTGACCTCGGTGACCTCGGTCCTGACCTTACAGATGGCTTGCTGAGCAGGCTGAGCGTCTGCAGACAAAGATGCAGAAATACACACAGAGGCACATGAACTGCATGCAAAACATACAGCAATTCGACTAACTTGATTTGTACAGGTGCTTGCTCATGCAAAATGCTTCTCCATTAGTTTAAGGTGTTGTGTGTGGTTGACATAGTGTTGCTAGGTGGTAGCTAATCATTTGGCTTCCCGTACAGCTCATGACTAAACAAAACTGGCTACATGATAATAACTAGGGGTTTTGTAATAATGTAGTATTGAGCATTATTTGAAAGCTGCAGTCATACACGCAATAAATCAATATAATTGTTCAAAAGAACTATGTAGTTCAAATAAAATAAAGTATGTTTTAGAATATATCAGAAAATAACTCATGTTAAAGCTGAAATTTGTCATTTCTGTGCCATTAGTCCATCAAGTAACCCCTTTTGAAAAACCCACGGAGAGACAGTATTTACAATTTTGCGGGGAATTAACCTACCTAATGTTGTATTAAGCATGGAAAGGAATTTGTTAAATACATATTTAACAAATAATGGTGACATAAAAGAGAATAAAACAGTATAGCAACAAGCAAGAAAAGAGAATAAGGACAAAGTAAGTGGGTCTAACCCAGAAGACTGCGTGGCAGACGGTTGCTGGTGTCGTTGTCATGGTGACTGTCTGGCTCAACCTCTGGAGAAGAAAATGACAGCAACGTTGAACCATCAGGTAGTGAAATAGTGGTGAAAATGCATGAAATGCAGACCCTTTTAGGAAATAGCAACTTGTTTCTGTTTTCCAGGGATGAAAGTAACAGTAGAAGAGGACTGGCACATCACACCACGCATCTTTCATAGCCTTACAAGTATTTTCAAAGGCTATAGATAAGAGTTTCTGCTACTATACATGCTTTAAATATAAATGAGGACAGCTTACATAGCTCAAGGTCAAAAAGCTGTTTCATAAAAAGTATTAAAGAGGCAATCTATATTAAGTACTGGGGTGCTGTAGCCCAGAGTCCTAATTAACATATTTATTAAAGAGTAATATTTGCCTCCAGGAATGTGAGAGGACTCAACTGAACTTTATCCAAAAAAAAAAAAAACACTTCATATTAGCGACAAACCTATAAAACACCAATGACATTTATTTGATAGCTACAGGTCACTACAGTGTCTAGAAAGTCACTAAACCCATAAATTTGGCCTAGAATAGAATATCAAATTATGTTTTTTATATAGGAATTTTATGTCATCACACTTCAAATATCTAGGGCACTTTTGTCACTTTTTGCAGCATTTTTTTGCCCTGAGCCCTGGCTCCATAAACGATGTGAAAGAAGAATGAATCATGCATGAGAGGTGCGTTTCTGTGAGATTTTACAGTGTTAATGATGTAAAGAGAGCTGATTTACCTATAGATTCAGAGAACAGCAAAAACTGCAAGTCCTGAATAGAAGACACAGATCCACCCTTCACCAACTCAACCACAGCAGCCGGAAGAGGGTCAGCCTGTAGAAAACACAATATATTAGAAATATTCAGTACCATGAAATGCATGTTCTCTTCAACATAGAATCCTGAAAAAAACTGTATCATGGTTTCTACAAATATATATGAAGCAGCACATCTGTTTTCAAAATTGCTAATGATAAGAAATGTTTCTTGAGCAGAAAATCAGTATATCAGAATGATTTCTGAAGGATCATGTGATACTGAAGACTGGAGTAATGATGCTGAAAATTCAGCTTTGCATCGCATGAATAAATTAACATATTTTCAAATAGAAAACAGTTATTTTAAATAGCAATAATATTTTAAAAATATTACTATTTTGAAATATAGTTTTTTCTATATTTTTGATCAAATAAATGCAGACTTGGTGAGAATAAAATATATATATATATATTTTTAAACATTAAAAACTTTAAACTTTTGAATAGTAACATATGCAAAAAAAAATAAAATAAAATGTACCATAAGTTAGTCAAGATTGCAAAAAATAAACCCAGACGCTGCCACAATGCATTATTTTGTCATGAAGATCTAATTACTTTTTGTTATCCTCCTTGATACATACAAAATAAATAAATGAACATGCAACATTGAATTAATAATTTAATAAAAATAAAATCTATCAAAAATTATACAAAAATGTCTTTAAAAATAAAAAATATAATAAATTACAATAAAATATTTAAGAATTATTTCATTATGATTTTAATCAGTTAAATTCAATAGCGGTCAATTGTACAGTTTAACACAACATTTGAGCTCAGAATTCTGAATGACCAATTAGAATAAAAAAATATAAATAAACTAATGTGTATGTGTTGTTGTGTGTTTGAGTGTGTGACAGTGAGATGCTGGTTTGTCTCAGGGTGTCAATGCAGGTCTTGGGGACACAATAGCCCTGTTCATACAGCATGTCCAGACAGGGGCCACTGACCCTCGTCTCCTCCGTCTCATCTGGCAGCATTTATGCAGGACACAGGAAAGAGGGCAGAGAGGAAGTGGGGGATGGAGAGATTGAGAAAAGGTGAGTTTGAGGAGAAGAAAGAGACAGATGGATGAGGGAGGCTGCCGGAAGGATGGAGTACTTCAGTAATCGGCGTGATAAGGGAAATCAGTCACATTACTGGCTGGTGATTCAGACGGTTTTGCATGAGCCGAACAAATGCAGGAATTCAAGCGTGCCAAAAGTTAAGAAACATCCTAAACTTGCCACACCTCTTGCGGTATGCACATAATCGAACAGAAATAATTCATGGTGAATCATTGGTGTATCTTAAACTCTTGGGAGCTTTGAGAAGCACACTGGTCTTGTTTTGTCCAAATGCATAAATCTTGTGAATCATCAGTTTTCCATTTTTAATTTCTCCATTACATTCTTAAACGCTCTATCATCCGGTTGTGCACGTATGGAAGAACTGCCAATACCACAGCAAGGTTTCAGTTCAGATCTATAGTGCAGCAGGATGTGTTTATATGCAGATAAACTTTGCTTGAACATTGATTAAATGTTGTCATGGTGATTTTTTTGATACTCAAATTATCACAGCACAGATGGATAGAATGAAAACATAAAATGTAAATTTGGGGTCGGTAAGATTTTGTATAATGTTTTTGAAAGAAAAGCCTATGCTTACTGAGGCTGCATTTATTTGATCAAAAATACAGAAACAACAGTAATATTAAATATAATTATTACTATTAATAATAATTGTTTTCTATAAAATTATATTTTATGAAATGTTTTCTTGTAATGACAAAGCTGGATTTTCAGCATCATTACTCCAGTCTTCAGTGTCACATGATCCTTCAGAAGTCATTCCAATTTGCTGATTCGCTGCTCAAGAAACATTCCTTACTAATATTAATATTGAAAACGGCTTAATATTTCTGTGATTTTTTTTTCTTGCTCAGAAAATTTTTGCTCAGCATTCATTTGAAACAAAACTTTTGTAACCATGTAAAAGTCTTTACTGTGAATTCTGATTAATTTGTTCTCAAATGTTTAAATGGCAGTGTATGCTTGGACATACACACTAACACACTCTAATTCACATGTATATGATTCATAAACATTTATAATATATCACACACACATTCCTTACTAATATTAATATTGAAAACGGCTTAATATTTCTGTGATTTTTTTTTCTTGCTCAGAAAATTTTTGCTCAGCATTCATTTGAAACAAAACTTTTGTAACCATGTAAAAGTCTTTACTGTGAATTTTTATTAATTTGTTCTCAAACGTTTAAATGGTAGCGTATGCTTGGACATACACACTAACACACTCTAATTCACATGCATGTATATGATAAACATTTATAATATATCACACACACGCACACACACTAAATTGTTTCATGGCTACCCAATGTAAATACATAGCATCACACTTATAAAAAAACAAAAAAAACAATACACATTCAGACACCAGATGGCATACATAAAGACCTCACAAGAATAGAATCAAAGGAAATTTGTATTGCTAAGGAGTTGCTGTTTCAAAGCTCAGGAGATTTAATGGAGCTTCATATATTTCTGATTTTGGTTTGCAGACTTTAGTTTGGTGATTTAGCAAATCTAAGCACAGGTTGAAACTTTATTGATATCTCTTCAGAAAGGAAAGACATATAAGATTAAAGGGTCCTTGTCTCAAGGGGAAAAAAGTGATAAACATTTAAAGTGGTCATATGATGCTGCTAAAAAGAACATTATTTTGTGTATTTGGTGTAATGTGTTTTTTGTTTTGAAAAACTAATTTCAGATTCTGGTTTTTCGTTATGATTGCTGGCTATGAGAAACATCTGAGATAGTAGATATTGAATTTGTCTCAACAAATTCTCTGCAAAAAAAATAAAATTAAAAAATGAATTCCAAGTATATATATATATATATATATATATCAGAATATCGCAAAAATGTGCAAATTAAGCTATACTGACACTTGCAGGTTGCCTCATCCAACATCCAAACAAACCAATGGGAGGGTGGTGTGTGCCTCGGTTGATCACCAGTGCTGAACCACACAACCCCTGAACCCTGCTCCTAATATCATCAGAGAGTGAAGGACATGCCCAGAGCATTCTGGGATTGTGGAGGAGTGGCGGAATGCACAGCCCATGTTGGGGAGTAATTATACATAATTACACATCTGCTGACAATGCTCTCACACACACACATGCCCATATCATCTACTAACATATGCAAATATGCACAATCATCAGTTTGTGTAGCTGCAAGAAGCAACATTGCATGTTTGTATGTTTTTCATTTTTAATCCGTAAATAAAAAACATATAATCAAGTGAATATGTCTTACTTGCCATTTTTTCACCATCCAAATCATACATCATAAACAGATGAAAAATTATGTTCTTACATGGGGAACTTCCAAAAAGTAGGCCTACACCTTAAAGCTGAGAGGGATCATAACCACAGCTTTTAAATGAGTTTTGATCTTGCATTTCCCTTCGAACAAGAATTACCTTTTAAACATTACAATTTAAACACATCCCGCATGTTTTCAATCAACTATACCAATTAAATCTCTTATGATATGTCCCCCTCTATGACTTCTAGGTTTTAGGGGGATGGGGGGTCACAGAAATGTCATATTTTGATTAGGTGCCTCATGCAACACAACTGTGGTGGTCAAAGGAAGGGCAAAAACATTAGAACCTGCAGCTCTCATGTGCTAAATGTGAACAATCCTAGTACACCAATCAGTTCCTGCAGCCTTTAGGCATTAGTTCACAGATTCATTTAAAAGATTCACCCTTCATATGATTGGGTGATTTATGATGATGTGGGGTGCCAATGGCTACACTCCAAGATTACAGCATAAATTAATGTGGCTTTAACAATATTCAAAGAACCTTGAAGCACTGGGAAGAATAATCCATCCTGTACATAAATACACAAGCAAATATGCTCACGAACATAAAAAAAAAAAACTGTGCCATTCCAAACCTATTGTTTCTTCCATGGAACACAAAATAAAATGTTTTATAGAATGTTAATGCAGTTCTTTTCCATACATCTGTCAAGCTACACAAGTCTTCATAAAAGTATTCTGAAGACATTCAGATTGAAATTTAAGTTATTCGCTACAAATATTAGCTTTTGAAAAAGATCTGAATGAAGCTCATTTGCCTTTTTGTTTAGATTTAAAATAAATCTGTGACACGTCAAGTCAGGTTTGTCGTCACTGATAACGTCTATTCCCATTGGTCAATGTGTCAAAATAGTTTGAATATGTAAAACAGAGATTGAAAATGAAGATTTTTAACATTCAGTTTAAAGCATGAAGGCAAACTTTGCCAAGCTTGACACCATTTATGCAATTTGTCATTGATTCTGGCATGTGCTGCTATAAAACCTAACTCGCCCGTTCAAAAAGGTGAAATTTAAAAATGTGATTTAAGAGCTACAGAATAGAGGAAGATTTTCTTAGGGGGGAAAAAAAAGACTTACATTTTGGCTTGTTTCTAAACAAATCTATCATATGGCTTCAGAAGAATATACCGCATGAGTATTGACCTCTTTTGCGTGCTTTTGTGGCTTGACAGATGAGGTCACTATCAACTTATTTATGGAGGAAACATTTTGGAGAATAAATAAATAACAGATTAATTATATTGTAGATATTATTCACTCTATAAAGCAATGATAATCCAATCAATTCTCAATGAAAAAGAATTAGCCTATACGAATGCAATAGGAACCAATTAGTCTAACTCTCCAAGACAGAAAGTTGAGATTCATTAACGTCGCTCTTACCTCCGCATTGCCAAACCGCAGACACGCCGCCGCAAGTACCGCGAGAAGAAGCGGGATCCGCGATCTCATCTTGCTGCCGTGCCGCTGCGGGGCTCCACGGGACAGCGCGCATTTAGAGAGACGCGCACCAGACGCTCAGCACTGGGCTCCGAGTCGCGAGCAAATATCGGGTTAATTAAGCAGCAGTTTGAGTCCCTCAGCGGCTCTGCAGGCTCGACATTCCTCTCAGTGCGCAAACATTCAAATTGCCCTCCACGGCAGAATGAGTCTCTCTTCTGAGGAGCAAGTGGCCCATTTGAAGTCCTTTGAAAGACAGTTTGCGGATTAAAGCGAAGAGGTTTGTTTCCAGGCGAAGCACCAAAATCCTCGGATTCCTCAGCTGGCGCTTATTTAATCATTCATTTACATGGTTCAGACCAATAAAGACGTCTCTTGATGTTAGCCTGTCTGAGAGAACGGTAATCTAAAATACCTGTTCAGGCATGGCAATAAAAAAAAAGTAATTCAGATTACATGAAGTGTCTTAAAAGTCAAACAGGAAAAAAATAATACAACATTTTAAAGAGTTCTTTTTAAAAAGTAAAGTGATGCGCGTGCGGTCCCTTTGTTTTGGTATAAACTCCTCACGTATTAACTCCACATCACCGTTGATAACGCATAAAAAAACTGTTATATATTAAAAAGCCTTTCCAATTTCAGATGGTCCATGTGTAGTACACGAGGGTCCCTTCGTCTAAGCATTGTCTGTAATAAAAGCGACATTAATGTAAGTTAGCCTAAATCTACCTCTTGGTCTTGTATTCTTATCAATGTGCAGCGCGTGCACGGCCCCGCGAGAGCCGTCTGTGCTGTGTTGATTATGGGACTGTGGCTCTGAGGAGGATTTCAGGGGTCTGTATGTGGACTCTTATCTTACCCTCCCCTTAAAGGCAGGGCTGAACTCACTGAGAAAGAGAAAGAGAGGGTGAGGAGGTGCTGAAGTCATGTTGCTGCATTGTGGATGCCTGCAACTAATTTTAATGGTCATTTAAATGTGCATATGCATTGGAACAAATAGAACATTATTATGTTTTCCATTAATAACACTGAAAATAGAATGTACAATCCACTATATTATCAGTTACTCGCCCTCATGTTGAAAGCAGTAGCTCTAACTTTTATTTGTTATCCTCCAAAAACCTATAGCTCACAAATCTCATTTGCAATGTATTCAAACATGCACTGCCTTTTTGTCATCAATGGCAATTACTTCTTGCGTGTCAGAATAAGCTTTAATGGAATAGTTCACCCCAAAATGAAAATGTTTATGATGTAGATGAATTTGTTTCTTCATGGGAACAGATTTGGAAATTTAGCATTACATTATAAGATGTTTACTGATGGACTGGAGTCGTGTGGATTACTTCAGGATTATTGTGATGTTTTTATCAGTTTGGACTCTGACGGCACCCATTCACTGCAGAGGATGCATTGGTGAGCAAGTAACGTAATGCTAAATTTCTCCAAAACTGTTCCAATATAGAAACAAACTCATCTACATCTTGGATGGCCTGAGGGTGAGTAGATTTGTTGGCAAATTATTCATTAAATTTTTTAGAAGCTAAAATTCTGTAGAAAATTAAACACCTTTGTGCAATGCCTTTAAATATTAAAGTTCTCTTTTCAGTTGGCATGTTCTTTTATAAAATTGCATGGCAAATGAGGCAATTCACATCTTTGAAAAAAAGGTCAAATCATGCATAATGAAAAAAAAAAAAAAAAACGTAACATGAATAAGTTAATGTTTCATTAGCATAGAATGAATGGGATGGGCTCTTTGAAACGTTTTCACAGCATTGCCCAAGGTAATGGAATCAAAAGGTGTGTCTAAATACCAAAACTCTTCAAAGCTATTTTAAATCTTACGACCTTTCAGATTTGCACAATGGGTGTCCAAGTTATGAAACCAAGAGGTCGGTAGCCTAAAATGAAGGAGACAGGAATAGCTCTGTTAAATAACAAATTAATGCAAATCTGCATGCATTAGATGAAATTAGAAAGATCTTTATCAATCACTGTAATATAAAGATGACTGATTTTAAATCTATTAAAAATCAGGTTCACAAAATACTGTAATTTATCTTGGGCATATAGGCATTGCTCACTGAAAAGAGCCTTTTTGGTGAGCAAAAAGAACCATTTCTTTTTTCTTAGTATGATGTATGATTATGATATGAAGTATGATTTTAATATTCTAAAGAATGTTTTTACGTTATAAATAACAATTTGTGCAATGGAAAGGTTCCATGTTAAAGGTTCTTCATGAAACCATCAATGCCAGTAAAGAACCTTTATTTTTAAGAGTGTGGTGCATATATCTTGAGATGAGGATCTTAAAGTCCTATTGCTTCAGCATGGAGGCAAAAGGTCCAGATTTAAGAAGAGATGAATACAACATTTTCAGACAGTGGTTTATGCTCATGCCTATCTGTGATCAATATCATATTATACACCAAGACATTCTTACATATATGTCTACTTCATCAAGGCTTTAAACATGAACCTTTTGAAGGGTCTTTAAAATCATTTTAAAAATGCAATCACGTGTTGTCTAAATTTTTGACCGGTTGTGGATGTTGAGAAATAATGCAGAAGAATAACAGGAGTAAATAAACGTCCATAAATTGTACAGATTTAATACCTTTAAAACCAAAATAGCCCTTTTATCAACTGCACTCGGATTGTTCACTGTGTTGTACTGTACTGTATATGTAAAAGCACTTGCACTTAAAAGATGTTAATAAACCACATTTATGATGAAAGTCTACTAGAAAAATGTGTGGGCAGCTGCCAATGGCCTAAAACAAAAGAGCTCTGTGGCCATATCACATCACGATGAGCACTGGCAGAGAATTATCACTGATACACGTGCATGAGTAGATATGATCTGTCTTATTTGGAAAAGGACAGGTCAAGAGGGCAAGTGTGAACAAAGGCTGGCTGGACAACCTCTCACAACTAATCCAAGTTCTCATTTATATCACTGCTCCCGTTCTGTTCTTCTCTTTATTCACAGAGTTGTGCAATGTTCATTTTTTTTAATTCTCCATTCATCTCACGCTGTAACTCCCACACTCCCTCTTTCTCCATCCATTTCTTTGTCTCCCACTTCCTCTCTCCTTCTCCACCTCCTCCCTGCCCCCTCTCATCCTTTCATCCTTTTGATATTACACTATTCCTCGGATTCTTTCATCTGTTATATGTACCCATTTGTTCAAGTCTGTTCATGATTATGTACATGGCGAGTTTTAAACCAGTATTTCTCTGTCAGATAGGCTTTTGGAACTCAGTCAAACTACACTGTCTACTCGTTCAGATCCTTTTGCACATTATTTCACATCATCATTTTTGGATTTCCAATTGGCGATGCTAGTGCAGCAGAAATTACACACATAAACAGCCATTTAAATGGTTCTTAAAGTGTTCTGAGTGTCTTTAAAAGAATAGTTCATGCAAAAATGACTATTTGCTGAAAATGTACTCACCCTCAGGCCATCCAAGATGTAGATGAGTTTGTTTCTTTACATATTTGGTGAAATTTAGAATTACATTACACTTGCTCACCAATGGATCCTCTGCAGTGAATGGGTGCCGTCAGAGTCCAAACTGATAAAAACATCACAATAATCCTGAAGTAATCCACACGACTCCAGTACATCAATCAATGTCTTGTGAAGCGAAAATCTGATAATAAACAAATCCACCATGAATACGTTTTTACATTTAAACTGGTGCTTGGCTAAAAATGAGTCCTCTATTCATAATATTGCCTTCTCCAGTGAAAAAGTTGTCTCGTCTGAATCAAGATAGAAATATGCAAAGATTGAGATAACAAGCCAAAACAGTTCTAAACAAATATGTCTCTGGATTTTGATGCGAGAAGACAACAGGGGACAGACTTTTTCACTGGAGGAAGTGTTATTATAGATTTTGAACTGGTATTTGGCCAGAAGTGATGGTTTAAAGTTCAAATGCCTTGATGATGGATTTGTTTCTTATTGATTTGTCAATTTGATTTGTCAAAGACACAACATTTTACGACACAAGACGTTATTTGATGGACGGGAGTTGTGTGGATTATTTGTAGATTATTGTGATGTTTTTATCAGCTGTTTGGACTCTCATTCTGACTGCACCCATTCACTGCAGAGGATCCATTGGTGCGCAAGTGATGTAATGCTGAATTTCTCCAAATCTGTTCCAATGAAGAAACAAACTCATCTCCATCTTGGATGGCTTGAAGGTGAGTGAATTGTCAGGAAAATGTATTTTGGTAAACTATTCTTTTGAGCATGTTGCTATGCAGTTGCTAGGGTGTTTCTAGGTTGTTGTTGTTTTAACGGAATGAAATGCAAGAGACCTCCTCCATTTCTCTTTGCTTTTTTTTTTTTTGCATCAACAACTG
>NW_015648618.1:245108-274296 GCF_001515625.1 Sinocyclocheilus rhinocerous
TTTGCTTTTTTTTTTTTTTTGCATCAACAACTGAACGATTTGAGGTTTTGCAAAAGTCTGTAGCAGAAATTATGCAAAACAAGTTACACCACATTTTTGCCTTAGCAGGCACCACTAATAATTGTCCCCAGGTCGATTTGGATAAAAAGCGTAATTAGCAAGAAATGTAACTAAATTTATCAATGTGCTGAAATTATTTAGCACTGTAATAACTGTGATCAGAGCTCTGTCTTGCTGTGATGTGATGTCATAACCATCTTTGCTCCTGGACAGGATGCTGTACAACACGAGTAACAGCAAGGCTCAATGAACCGGATAAAGACCGGAGAGGAACACTATTGTTCAGAACTGCAGAGCCATTACAGCACAAAGCCAGCTGTTGTGACTCATGGGTGTGTTCACTCACAGTGAGAGTGTGGCAGATCAATTAGAAACGCAGTTCAGGACTGAACATGGTGCACAAAAGTCTAGATCAGTGTTTCTCCACAGTCCCATCACTACAGCTCCAGTGACCCTTCAGCAACACCAAACCAGAAATAGGCTACTTTTAAGTTAAATATTTTACTAGATATCATTTAACTTTACAGTGAATATTATACAAATTTATATTTTTCTAATAATTGCCAATAATTAAGCAATAATAAAGCAATTAATACTTAAGGGGGAGAAACAATCTCACAAAGTATAGCTTCCTCTCAAGTAGCTTATGTTAAGACTTCACTTGTTAAATGAATGAATGTACAAGATTATTGAAAAAAAGTGGGGAAAAAAACTATCCATGACTAAAAGTTTGAAAACCTTTAAAACCAAAATAGCAGTTTAATCAATTACATTACTGTGCATTTATGTATTAAAAAAGAATCAGTTGTAGCCTATATAAAGTTAATAAACCACCGTTTATGGGGTTGGCAAGAATTTTTTTAATGTTTTTGAAGTCTTTTGTGCTCAACAAGGCTGCATTTATTTGATCAGAAATACACTAAAATATTAATCATGTGAAATATTATTACAATTTGAAGTAAATGTTTTCTATTTGAATATTTTCTTGATTGGCAAAGCTGAATTTTCAGCATCATTACTCCAGTCTTCAGTGTCACATGATCCTTCAGAAATCACTCTAATATGCTGATTTGCTGCTAAATAAACATTTCTTATTATTATCAATGTTGAAAACAGTTGTGCTCTAAAAGTTTGAAAACCTTTAAAACCAAAATAGCAGTTTAATCAATTACATTACTGTGCATTTATGTATAAAAAAAGAATCAGTTGTAGCCTATATAAAGTTAATAAACCACCGTTTATGGGGTTGGCAAGAATTTTTAAAATGTTTTTGAAGTCTTTTGTGCTCAACAAGGCTGCATTTATTTGATCAGAAATACACTAAAATAATAATCATGTGAAATATTATTACAATTTGAAGTAAATGTTTTCTATTTGAATATTTTCTTGATTGGCAAAGCTGAATTTTCAGCATCATTACTCCAGTCTTCAGTGTCACATGATCCTTCAGAAATCACTCTAATATGCTGATTTGCTGCTAAATAAACATTTCTTATTATTATCAATGTTGAAAACAGTTGTGCTGCTTAATATTTTTGGGGAAACCATCATACAATTTTTTTTTTTTTTACATACAAATTTTCAGGATTCTCTGATGTACTTCAAAAGAACTTTTATTTTTTAAAAACATTTATTTTAAATATTTTTTCTAACAATGTGAAAATCTATAAAAGTATTTTTAAAAAGTAATAATAAAAGTCTGAATAAATGTATTAATTTATTATTAATAAATTTTACTGACCCCAAACATTTGAACTGTAGTGTATATATTTATTTTTAATTATTTTAATCTCTGAAGAGCTGATTTAAAAAAAAAAAAAATTTTTTAAAGTCATAATTTCTTAAATGTTTTATAGATTTAACAAAGCAATATTGCAAACCGCAAAAGAAAGACAGCTCTAAAATGAGAGAACAGAGAGGGAAAAAAAGACTGAGAATGAGAGAGATCAAATAAGTCATACTATTCACTGATAGCACAATGAAATAATGAGTTATGATAAATGGGCGCTCCTCTGCACAGGACCTTTCACTGCAGAGCATTTTGAATGGGCCAATTGTCATCATCTCTGCTGTGATGAAGAGGATTCTATTGGGCCTCTGGATTATTCATTGATTTGCTCTCATCAAACAACATGTTATTGTTGTCCTCTTCTGGCCGAATTGGTGCACTTTTTTCCGAGTGAGTGTGCATCTCCTCTCAAACAAAACTAGCTCTGACAAATAGGGTGTTTTCCGTAGCCTAACCTGAACTGTGCTTCCTCAAAACATACAATACTGCACTGTCACTGGAATCTTTCCACATTACAGGGAAGTGGTCACCCTGAAGAATACACCCTCCTCACAACCTGTGCAAAATAATAACACATTAGTTGCTCTACTTCTTAACAGACGATGTGTGTCCCCATATCCATTTGTGTTTCAGAACAGAAATAGCGCAAGGAAGAGTCACAACATGCTGCTAAGCTAATGATGCAATACTGTAAGCATACAAAAAACGCATAACACATAGTACAATAATTAATAATTTATTATAATAGCAAATTCTCTCAACTTGTGAGCCGTTTTCGATTATGTATTAGCTTGTTATGCTAAATGCTAAAAATATTAGTTTAAGTATGTGTGAACTACATCTAAATGTTAAACATACATCTAAATATTACAGTGATCCTGCCATTCATAACTCATTTTATTTTCATAATGTGACATTTCAGAGTGAATTTGAAAGAGAAAATTTGAAAAAGGTGTATGCAACATATGAAACCAAATGCAAATTTGCTATAAAAATGCTTGAATTACAGATGGCTCGTTTCCAGCGAACGGTACGGTTCAGTACAGTACATTACGGTATGCAATTACTTTACCGTTTCCATTGTCAGCAGTTGTGAATGGTACCAAAATAGGGAACTGTACCGTACCACTTTTTTGGGACCCTTGCGTTGGGGTACCTAGCACAGTAGTCCAGTACCTAAAGGGTGGAGCTAGACTCACTGCAGAATGCTGATTGGTTGACAGAGAACCGTTACTTGCGCGTGCAACAAGGGGAATGAAGCGTCTCCTTCACTCGTTCCGTCATACTGCTCATGCATGCTTGTTTTCATCAGAGTACGCAAACACAAAAAATATAATATAGTGTGTTTTATAATTTTATATTTTCACACGCATACACACAAAGAATGTTGCACTTTCTTCTTTGCGCGAGAATGACGTTGATCGCTACTTTCCAGCATACAGCACGCCTATCAACTGTTGGCGGTGGAAACGCAAGTCAGATTATGGTGTACCATCCTGAATCATACTGTACTGTACTGAACCACAGCGCTCGGTGGAAACGAGCCATTAGTCACCAATGGATCCTCTGCAGTGAATGGGTGCCATCAGAATGAGAGTTCAAACATCTGATAAAAACATCACAATAATCCACATGACTCCAGTCCAGACCTGTTTTCACTTGTAAACACTGCTTGATCTGTGCATATTTCTCTCCTGATTCAGACGAGACCACTTTTTCACTGGAGATTGAAAGATTTTGGGGTGAACTATGCCTTTAAGTGACACCAAATTGGCCACAAGAATCACCTCGGATTCACCTCCTAGTTTAGGATTCATGGGACTCGATCATCTTCTTTCCCCTTCATTCCTCTTTATTCCCCATTTCTTTCTCTTATGTTGATGCGCCTGTAAACACACGGATGGGAAAGAAATATAACCAAGTCAAACTTGGCTTCAATTTTATATTATGATCTTTAACAGCACCACCACAAAGAAATAATATTACATAAAATCTTCTGTTTGCATTTTTTTACATACACAGATATTTTTTTTGCAGCTGGATGTTTTTAGATTCTGTTGGGAACAGTGTTTGAAAAGTGACTCACTCGTGCCATAGCAAGTTAGAGCCAAAAAACCTTTGACCTCTTCTGAGTCTCTTAAAAGATCTCAAATATTTTAGCGAGCGCAGTTCACATTCAGCCACAGATAAAGCTTGCTCTGTCTCGAAGAGCAAGATCATCAACGCACACTGTATGAAACAGTACAAACTGTTAACTGTTATTGTTACAAACTGTTAATTTGTGGCCATGATATCTTGTTTTTTACTCCACATGTCATCTGCATCATGTTTTTTGCTCCGAACATCTGCGATGTCTGTTTTTTTATAGGTGCATATAAATCTGTGGCTATGTGAACGTACAGGAATGCCTCTTTATATGAGTGTTTGAAGATTTTTAAGGACAGAAAAATTATTTGTAATAGCTGCATCACTCGCACACATATTCTTAATGTGTGAGTGTCGACCATGAACGACACAAATTTGTGCAAGGTCTGATTTTGACCAAGTTGCTTTTGGTCATAAATCTGTCGTATGCAAAGTTATGATTGATGGCAGCAGGTTTTTTGATGAGGTTGCAGGTGTCAGGATGGAATGACAGTAAGATTGAGACCTGCTTGATTTCAGGCCTGTGTGTGTTATGCTGGGAAAATCCCAAGCAACAAAACCCCTCCCCCAGTGTTCCTCCCACCATGCCAGCCAAACAGAGACAAAAATGCACAACATTCTTCTCACACACAAGCATACCAACACTAAGCTGGATTCACACAGCTTCTAAATTGAAAATCATGTGTACTTTGCTCCATGTTATGAAAAAAAAAAGCAGTTCTGGATGCTGATTGGTCGTGCTAACATACACCATAGAATGATGCACAGCACTAGTACACTTAGCTATCGTGCACACACGGTGACTATACAGTCTTTTATATCTTACTACTTAATTTTAAAATGGACTTTGGGGGTTTAAAACAGACAAAAATGCCCTAACTGTATGCCATACAGTTCTAACAGGTAATAGGTGCTGCAGCGAAGTAAAAGCTTTAAAAAAACACAGAGGGGTATTACTGATGCATTTTATGTTGTAGAATAAACCATAAAAATATCTTGAGGTTGTGTTGACCACAGACCTTATTTCAGCCATTTAACCAAAGCCCATTCATGAAAACCATTGACTTCTGGACGATGAAACCAGAAGTGCAAAATGCTACAGTAACTCAATTCCGGGTTTTTGCCTACAAAAATATGTTATGCCTGAAACTATTCAGTCACATGACTTGTTTAGGCAAAGTCACACTTTTTTTTTTAATTCATCCAGAATATCTTTAAGTCGTATCTTTAAGAGTCCTAGTATTCTATTCTGAATTCAGCCTGTGTTTTTATTGTTGTTTATGAGCACATCTTCTTAAAGACTGAAAAATGTATCCACCTTAAGCGAGTGCATGCATTTTTTGTGCATATTTTTAAAATTGTATTTGCGTCTTGGTGTTTCCATCCAGTATTTTGTATCACAATATCCCAAAACAGGATAATACAGAAACGTCATACTTGATCTGGGTTTCAGTTTTTGTGTATGTGCTTCCATTAGTTCTGGCTATAGGTTTCCTCCAGCACGTGCTCTCTGTTATTAGTTGATCTGAGAGAATGGATGACAAGCTGTTTTCCTCCCTCCATCAGCAGCTCTCTTTCTACCGCGTCTCAGGTTCCGTCATTGTGAGGAATGTGGCTTTATCTCCCTGTGAAATGAAAGATGATTTTACCACAGTAACTGAGAAGCTTTCCGAGTAATATTCCTGAAAGCCAAACCAAACGCTGAGCTCCTCATGCCTCTATTTTGGTGTCTACTGCAGATATAGATGTCTTTGACTGTTTAATACTTCTTGGCATTTCTCACACTCTTTCTGTTTTCTTTAAGTGCCCTGAATACTAAACACAATACACATAAAAACAGCAATTGCATACGTAACACAGGATTTTTACATCACACAACACAATGCTAAGTTACACTCTAAAAAATGCTGGGTTAAATTCAACCCAGTGCTTGGTAAAATAGGGACAAACCCAGCAATTGGGTTATTTTGACCCAGCGGTTGGGTTAAATGTTTAACCCAACCTTCTGGGTAGTAACCCAACCGCTGGGTCAAAACAACCCAATTGCTGGGTTTGTCCCTATTTTACCCAGCACTGGGTTGTATTTAACCCAGCATTTTTTAGAGTGTATGGTGTCCATTGCATTGCTATGCAGTTGCTAAGGCATTTGGAGTGTTTTTAAACACGTTGCTATGCAGTTGCTAGGGTATTCTGGGTGGTTGCTTACTGGCTTAAGTCAAAAGAGGCCATCCTAACATCCTAAGTCTCTGTGATATTCTCTACATATGGCTCAAGCCCCTCCTTTAATTATTTTTTATGGATTTTATTGTCTGCAGGGAAAAAAATAGTAAAGTCTGAGCACTTACAAAAGTAACAGCACACTTTTCCTCACATGCCGTATGACTTGAGGTCAAGTCAATTATATTTTAATAGCACTTAATACAGTAGAGATTTTCAAAGCAGCTTCGCAGAATTAAACAGGACAGTAACAGAATCAATAATGCAAACTTCAAAAATGAGGCGAAGCCCAATTCTGCTATAAAGCAGCTGCAGCAAGACAATAGTGTCAATGTTGCAAAATTAATCAGTTATGAATAAATTAAATTATAAAGCAGAAGACAATTGTGTCATTTATTCAGCTCAATTCAGTTTAAGTCTGAGGTGTTATTCATATCTGTAACACAAACGTGAGGGGCGAGTTAAGTGCCGAAAATAAATACTTGTGGTTAGAGATTAAAAGTATTAGCAATAATAATGCGTAATTGTCGATTGTTAAATCAAACTAATTCATTTCCGTTTTGTAGGACAAAGTTGGCCAGAATGGTAGTCGTGCTGTCTTGCAATCTATCCTTTTTTAAGCTGTCTACGTCGACCCAGTTACAGTGTATTGTTATGCGTTTCCCATCATTGTGACGTGGATAAAATCTAATGCTCGACTGACACAATAGGAAACATTTCAAACTATATTCTGAAAACCATTGTGTGTTTCTCTACCTCCTCAGACAGACTGCAATCTTCACGCCCGGTTCTAAAATGTTGCAGTAAACTAAATGCAATCTATCACTCGCTAATCAAGCGAAAATTGTGTTCACTTTAGGACACTGGTAATGCCTCTTTGGAGGCAGGTGAACGGTCTGTTTTCTTGTGAAGATAAATGATATACATCATTGCTTGACATAAACCTCACGTTTACCTCGGTGACCTTTGACTTTGTTTACCACCAACTTCAGTGGTGCAAAACCGAATGAGGATGTGTGATCTTCATCTTTTCTCCTGTGTGTGTGGGTGTGTGTATATGTGGGAGCGGGACTTCCACACTGTGTGGTATTAATATCCTCATGCCTGCAGGGTTACTCCTCTGCCAGGAAACACATGACCTCAGCACACCTCCTGAAGAGCCCTCCACCTTACACACTGATGTATACTGTACACACATACACATACATACAGTTCCAAACACTGGCTTACATGCCTGGATGTGCGGCTCGCAATTTGGCTCAGATGATGATTGGATTTTGGATTCCATATGATGCTCACTGCAAAATATCAAACAGGTATCAAATATCAAAAACAGCAAATATCTGCAGCACTTAACAAAATCAAAATGTCCCTCAAGTAAGTGTGTGAGTGTATGTGTGTGTGAGAGAGAGAGAGAAAGCACTGACTACACTTCCAGATAACTTACAGGTGCATTGCATTTCCCCTGATGTGGACGTCATCTTCCACTCTTCATTCTGTCCTTCCTGTTTGCACAACAACTTCCTGTGACTTGTCCTGTTCTGTTGATGGATAGCCTGGCTTGTGTGCTTGCCTCGTGGTTTCTCCTGTTTAGTGAACAAACAGCAGTTTTAGAACCCTATCCCGCTATGTTTGGTGTGAAGGCTATTGTTGTTATAATTATTATAAATTAAAAATAATATTGCATTACAATAGTAATAATTATGATAATAATTTGTATATTGTTATTAAAATAATATTTGAAATTACAATCATCATCATTTAGAACTCTATCCTGTTATGTCTGGTGTGAAGGTTAAAAAATATTCTAAATTAAAAATCTTTGAAATTACAACAACAACAATAATAATTATTATTATTACAATATATATATTTATTTATTTATTTATTAAATGTATACCAACTCTACCTGACCCTTTCAGTCCAGCAATTATAATGTTACTGCACCTTTAACACTTTGTAAGTTCAAGTACATGCGAATGACATGTTACATTGTGTTTTGGATGCTGATGTCCCCACTGGGGTTCTTAACTATAGCTACATTATCATGATTTTCTTGGTCAATCACCACTAACCGACTACTAACAGAGCAACTATGTTTTGACCAACATCAAACCAGCTCTAAACCACATAAAGCTGGACTTGGCATGGAAGTTCACGTTGGTTTAAAATGGCAGGAATTAAGAAATCAGAGATAAAGGAATAGGAGATTAATAGGAAGTAGACTGAGAGCGGAGTTAGCTGGCGTCAGGGCAGGGCTCACAGGTTTCCAGCAGCAGGGAAGGGCTCTCTTGAAGCCTTCATGCTTGAAGGCAGGGCTCTCTCTGAGGCTTTCCACGGTGGGGTTACAGAGCTCTCTCACACTCAAGAACAAAGCAAATTGTATGTGAAAACAATGCTAGCTGTCTGACCATCTCAGGGAGGGTGGGCAGAGAAGCCTTGACTGGCCTAGTTTAGCTCTGAGACAACCCTGAGATGGGCCAGGCAATAGTCTTCAATAGAGCAAAATACAGTACAATATAATATACAATATAATCTCCAGACATCTTAGATATGGGTCTAAAAACTCACAATTCTAAAGTGGTGCAGTATGGAAGTGCTCACATTGGACATTTCCTCCTCCAGGCCTGTGTTCTAGAAGAAACCTTGGCATTGTGTTGGTCATTTTTACACTCAAGATCTGGCCTTGAACAAAAGACTAAAGGTTCTGCCCGCCTCATTGGAAATAGTCCCCAAGGACATCAAATCCTGCTCCTAGAGGTTCAATTTCCTGCAGAGTTTAGCTCCAGCCCTCATTACTCAGTGCATATCTGAACCAAGTAATCAAGGGCTATGTCTGAAATTGCTCACTCTCTGAGTAGGTACTTCTTTCGAAAAAAAGTATGTTCTATGTAGTATGAATGTGTGTAGTAAGAATTGTTGCCATTGTCATGTGACCTATCAACATCTGTTGCGTCGCTTTACTGCAATTCACAAATCCTCTCCCGTGGCCTCATGAGAGTGAAGTGTCTACTGGATGCGCACTTCAGAATCTTGTCAGAAGTAGTAGGTCTACTAGTATGACAACTGTGAAATCGGACATACTACTATTTTCACATAGGCCTACTATTTTTTGCCTATATATAGTAGAGAAGTATGCAATATCAGATGCAGACATGGTCTTCAGGACTACTCAAAACTTACAGTCCCCAAGGATGTCCAATCGTGCTCCTAGAGGTCCTTATTCATGCAGAGTTTAGCTCCAGCCCTCATTATACAGTACATACCTGAACCAGGTAATCGAGGACTTCAAGACTATTCAAAACTTAGTCCCCAAAAATGCTCCTAGCGATCCACATTCCTGCAGAGATTAGCTCCAGTCCTAATTAAAAATCACATTAATTAGGTAATCAAGGTTCAGGACTCTTTGAAACTTCCAGACAGGTGTGTTGGACTGGGTTGGAGCTGAATTTTACAGGAAGGTGGACCTCCAGGAGCAGGATTGGACACCCTTGTTGTAAAACATCTCAGGCTAAGAGTTCAACATTTGTTTGTCTTTCATGTTAACCTTCTTAATTTAGAAAAAGGTTCATTTTTACTTTGATTCTAGGGGTCAGTTAGAAGGGGAACGAGATCTTGGATCAACATTTCTACCGAGATTTGCATTTGTGTCGGGTTAGAGGTAAGCAGAATCTGAAGACCTCTTTCCTTTCCAAACCCACTACAAAACAGTATTCTAACAATGCAAGTAGGTTGAGAATTAAAGTTGTGTTACAACAGATACATAATATTATATGCTTTAAAGGGGTCATATGATGTTGCTAAAAAGAACATTATTTTGTGTATTTGGTGTAGGCATGGGACGATAACCGGTTTCAAGGTATACCACGGTTTGGAAAAGTCACGGTTTCAAAACCACTAAAATTTTCCGTTATACCGTTCCTGCGGTATGCACAGTTTTTTACGTGTCATGAAAGATGGAAAGTGCAGGACTCCCTCAGTTGTGTGCAGCGAAGAGCGTAATGAGTCACACGACCCCTCCCCCTCTGGTTGGTGCGAGCAGACAGTGAGAGTCACCTGTGTGTAGGATGGCCGAAGGAGGTGGATCCCTGGAACTTTTTTCCCCGTCGAAAAAGATGAAGTCTGCCGTATGGGAATTTTTCGGGTTACGTAGACTAACCATGTTCCGTACACGATGTTCCGTACAAATGACGTTTTAGCGCCGATCGCTAAATAAATACTTCGTACGTAATATATCGGTGTCATCTTCATTTCTCCCTCTTTCACCCCGATCAAGACAGAGACCCACCCGCTGTTTGTTTCAGTGTTGAAATAAATACTATTTAGCTTGCTACCGAGGCAGATAACATGGCTAATAACTTGGACTGAAAGAGGAATGTGTAGAAAGTGAGCATGTCTCCAAAAACCCTGTTGAGCTGCAGGTTTAATGACTGCATTTTTTATCGATTTATTTATTTTATAGAAATTATGTTTTGATTTATGTTTTTGATTATTGAGCTGTAGGTTTAGGCTCACTTAAGTGACTGCATTTTTTCATTTAGAAGAATTTAGTTTTTTTTACAGAAAATAATTTATGTTCTGATTATTGTTGAGCTGCAGGTTTAGGCTCACTTAAGTGACTGCACTTAATTTAATTAAGAATAATTCAATTATTTATTTAAATTATTTAGCCTGACATGTTTACTGTCCTTACAGTGAAAATTACTCCACTACACGTTACAAGTCACCAATTCCAAAACAACTTGAGTAAAAGTCTTAGAATATCTGATTTTAACAGTACTTAAGTATTTTACTTATACTAAATATAGGGTCAAAGATGTACTAGTCAGATACATGCCAGTGAAAAGCTGTAACGTTGTGGAGAAGCTGCGGAAAACAGGCTGAGGCAAGGATCTGTGTGCTGGTATTTCATGGAAAAACTAGAACAAACAATAAGGCAAAAACCAAAGGGAACAAAGAACAGAATGACTGTTGAACAGACAACCATTATATTAACAATGGTTAACAAGCTTAACAAGATAACAAGCTTAACAAGATAAGACACACCTGGGGAGACTAATCAAAAGAAAAACTTTAATAAACCTGTTATACTGTATTATGACAGCACTTTTTTGTAACTTCATTTCAATACCGTGATAATACCGTATACCGTAATAAAAGCATTAGCAATTAATCGCAACATGAAAATTTGATACCGGCATATCCCTAATCGTCAGTGGCAAATTCTTTAAATATAAAAAAAACGTACTTACAGTCTTGACTCTTAACTTTTATAAAGAATATCTCTTTGGATTTGAGACTTTAGTCTTTGCAACTTTACAGATCTTCTTTATGCACCAAGAGCTTGTAACACTCCAAAGAGAAAGGAAAAATTAAAATCGCATCATATGACCCCTTTAACTTTATGAAACTTTGTAGTATTTATATGATATATACATTGTATCTGTAATCACTTGCTATTTTTTGGCTAAATTTTAGGTGTATATGGTACAAAAGGTTTCTTTAAGGTGGCTCAAATTAAACATTGTAATGAAAAATCAAAACCTCCATGTTGTAGCCATTTAAGAAAGTATTTTTATATTATTTATGTTTAAATATTATTTGTTTGTGTTTTGTTTAGTTCAATTTGCTAATTAAGAAAATTGTAAACGTCATAAGGGCGTGGTAAATTGGACGGCAGTACGCCGGAAGAAAGGAAGTGGGTCAGACATAATTTTTTGACCAATTCATACGTTTTTGTTTGTAGAATCCCTTTTTTCGAACGAGTTTCGTTTGGTATCATTTGTATCTTCATTTTAATATGTTTTTTGTTGGTCAATTATTTACCTGAATAAATGAGAAGAAAGAATAAGCGTTTCATGGAATGAAGTGCGTTCAAAACAAAGCCCGCTACCATGCTTCCCAAAACAAAGGCCGAAACACTCCACAACAACCAATGCAAAAGGTCTGACATCAGCCAATTTCTGGCACTCTCCCCGCCATTATCCCTACCAATTATTTTCCCATCATTCTTTGCACCTTCCTGTTCAGAGATGAATCCCAGTGTCCTCACAGCTCTGGTTCAATTGCAAAGAGCGGATCGGAATCAGGTTTCGTCTGCAGGTAGCAGAAGCAGATGCCAGAACCGATCCGATTTCTCTCTCTTGCATCCCAAATCCCACTTTCTTCTCTACTTGGTTCCTCTCCCTCACTTGTCGTCTTGTCATCCAACAATAACACAACATGCTGGCTTCCTGTGTGTTGGGTGAACAATAGGAGGATAACTTTGATGGCGTGTGCAAATTTGCCGTAGGAGTGCTTTTATCTCGGCCTGTAATCTCATGCAGCATATTGAGAAGGGTCTGTGTTCCTGAATCAAAAAACACATTCATTTTTCAGACGAATTTCTGAATGAAGCAAATCGTAAAAGATTTCTCTTAAAGAAAGTGTTCCTAATGATCTTTTAAGAAGTAAGATAAAGCAGTGGTACTCATGTAAAATTCACTTTGATAGCTCATGTGATCTCCACTGCTGACTGTAATAGCTACCTAGCTTATGCTTAGCTGTCCTGAGCCTAACATTAAGCTCCAAGTGTTCTGAAAATTTGACATACCCTTTAAGGATGATCTACCAGTAGCTTAAGCTGTCATTTTTGCCTGAAAAAAAATGGGCTTCTTTCTCAAAATGAGCCACAACCTGGGTAGCACATCTTGTCAACAGGAAACACTTAATACAATATACTACCGCTTTTAAAACAGAGGTTGCACACCTTGTCAGACAGAAAATACATATTAGGGTGTACATCCGCTTGGATAAATAAGGTAAAAAATAGGGGTAGCACATCCTGCCGAGCTTGTAATACAGGATGTATTACCACAATGTACTTTACGGACTCCTCTTTTCTGATGAATGAGAAAATCGAAAAATCTAATCTATAATCTATATGGAATATAGCAATTTGAAACTTTTAAAAGGCTATTTTTTTCTCAGTGGGAGGGTAGCATCCCTTTGTATCTCCATTTAACTTTTTTATCGTCCTTACATTTTCCTGTTCTGTGTCAAAAAGGCGTCAAACCCATTAAACACCCCAAATGCCTTACGACCTCCAGTTAAAAGCACAATCTGTAATTTTGACAGCTGGCTGCCTGTTGATAGGAGTAAAATCTCACCCCTTGACTTCAGAAAACTCCCGTACACTTCAGTGTTTACAATCTCATTCTGAGTACATGGGGTTCATCTTATGTCGTCAATTAAAGATTGTCTTTAAAATGAATATAACTGGCTGCACAATACTACAACGTTGGGTCAGTTTGATCAGCTGTAGACAGATATAAGGCCACACACACACACACACTGGTCTAAGAGCAGTCCATCTTTGTCATCTCTGAGCTGGACTCTCATACAGCAGACAATGGTGGACTTCAATTCACACAGTCTTTCTGATGTGTCAGACATAAACTCTCTCTCTCTTCCTCTCACTCTCTGTCTCCCTCTCCCTCAATGCCTCCATTTATTCCATTAGACACAGGGTATTCCCTGGGTCATCACTGTGTTGGTATCCAGGTTGCCAATGGCAACAGTCCCATCGTCTCACCCACTCTCTGACACCATGTCTTTTGTCCATGCATCTGACTGAGAGACGAGTGGGCAGAGGAGAGAGTGTGAAATTAGTCACGCAAATACCACCGAGCACAAGTGCGCCCCCTGTTGGAGGAGCAGAGAGAGCAGGCCTGTGGGTGTATTGTGAGTGAAACGGATTGTGAGAGGAATCTGCAGGTGGACACAGACTCACACAGTGCCAAAATTCCTCAGCCAATCACATCTCTTTCTCACTCACTGCCTCTGTTTCTTGTTCTTTCTATCCCACAAGAGAGATGGAAGCAATAAATAGAAATTGGGGGAAATTTGAACAGAGATTCAATTCATTAATATTAGCTAATGCATTAAGCTAATGATAAATGAAACTTTATAGCATTTATTCATGTTAATATGCTACATATTAACATTTAAGATTTTTACACATTGACATATTAGGAATTAACAACGACCAATAATATACACTACCGTTCAAACGCTTTGAGTCAGAATGATTTTTTAAAATGTTTTTGAAATAAGTCTCTTATGCTCACCAAGACTGCATTTATTTAATCAAAAATACAGTAAAAACTGTTATACTGTGAAATACTATACAGTTGAAATCACTGTTTTCGATTTTATATCATATTTGAAGATGTAATTTATTCCTGTGATGTTAAAGCTGAAAGCTGAACCAGTTGTGCTGCTTAGTATTTTTGATTTTACAGTGATGCACAAGGTTCTCTTATGAATAAAGAGAATTTATTAAAAACAAAAGTCTTTTGTAACATTATAAATGTTTTTACTGTTACTTTTGATCAATTTAATGCATCCTTGCTGAATAAAAGTATTTTTTTTTCTTTCAACAGACCCCTAAACTTTTAAATGGAAAAGAAATTAACACTACATTAATAAATGCTTCCCTGTTAGTTTATGACACATAATGCATTTACATTTATTCATTTAGCAGATGCTTTATCCGAAACAACGTCACAATTAATTTGTTAAATTGCATAAGCATTCATAATTTTATGAGTTCTCTTTATATCATCATAAATTATCTGAACTATTCACTTCATTTTCATTTTTTCCTAAGGAGTTTTAGGAGAAACACCTCACGAAAGACATGGTTTCATTAAATCTCCTGCACTAGGAAAGGTGATGGATGGCCATTTAGTACCAAGAAAGCAGATACAAACAATCCATTTAATTTAAGTTCTTTATAACTATAATTATAACTTCAATCTATGAATTTCATTTTAATCAAAATGAGTTTTTCTTTGTTTACTGACACATAGGTGTGGTTTTAAATAGGACAGTAGATACTGGCCCAAATCAGGAGCTGGGCATATATACCTGTCCTGCCCGATCAACCTGCCGTCTTCCTCAGGAATCTAAAACGGTCTCATTAATATCAATTATGTTTCCAGATTTCGAACAACCTCAGCATGTCTAAGATCCAACAGCAGCTTTAGCGCTCTCTCTCTCTCTCCCTTTCTTTTTCTCTTGAACAGAGGAAACTGCAATACAATGATAACGGCTGTGAACACAATAGACTAGGAGCACATTCACACCGGCTGGCCAAGTTTAGCTCAGAAAGGTCAGCACACACAGACCTCTATTCCATTATTCTCAACATCATCCTTTAGCGAGCTGCAGTCGGTTAATAAGAGTGGAGCTTGTCTTTTTTAGGACGAGGAGGAAAGCCTGTATGACATGAGTGGTTTGTGGCCTGGGAGAACTGCAATGTATTCCAACAATCCCAGGGGTTTGTTCTCAGACTGAATGTCTTGAGGATGAATCATCACAGGATTAACTTTAAAATGCATCCAAATTTAATGCTGCATGTCATTGGGGCAAATATCAAAATATAATGAAAAACCTAACGTGCACCGATCAGTTGCTATGTTTCCAAAAGGCCAAAAAAGCATACCCTAAAGGGTTTTGGCCCCATTTTTTCACCTGAGACATATTTTGGGAACCATAAAAAATAGATTTAGTCATAAGGCAAAATCTGCAATCATTTAGTATGAAATACTAAATTTCGCGTTTGGTCTCGTTCTGTATCGCGTATCTTGTCAGTGTCTGCGCTTGCTTGGCCATTTGTTGTGGAAAAAATAAGGAAAGTGTGTCCAGCTGATTTAATTTAGTATTTTGTTAGACGGGTATAAAAAAAAACCTTAGTTTACCGCGCAGCGGTCGCGGCAGCCGTCGCTTGACCATTTCTTACTATGTGTAAGTAAGTTGTTGTTTTTTAGCATGTAAGTTTGGCAGTGTTATTTTTTGAATAAATAAATACTCACCAACAGCTGATTAATTGCCGTCGTGATGAATCTCTGATAAAGTTCTGCAGTCCTGCACTGTGAATCCCATGACAGCCATCTAAATAAGAGCCGATAAGCAGAGCAATTGAGAGATGTTTAGTTACAAACTTGTACTCAATATCGTTTTTATATGATATGCAAATATTGTAGCATATTTTCTTCATGTTATGATAGTACTAACAGCAATAACTTGCTTTGAGTACAGTCCGCAAATTCACTCTCGCACAGCATACTGAAAATGTCCTGTTGTTTTCCACAGTGAAATATTGCTATAACAGAACTTACTTCAGTTTGTGCAGCACCATTTCCATTTCTTGTATTAATAGCTGTGTCAGAATGTATGATTAAGTGCCCATCAACAGTGTCAAGATGTATATTGTAAATCTGATTGTATGATGTACAGTCTGCCTTGGCTTTTAAGATTTTAGTCTGACATTTTTTTTTTTAATAAGTAAACTTAAAATAAAATCAAATAAAATTCAAAAATAAAAATAAAATAAGTGTACCTGACTTAACCCTAATTACACCAACTGTGTAGACAGAACACCTAGGTCTAATTTTGGAGCCGATGTCCCACCAGCAGGTTTTGAAACGTCATCATGGTTACATAATGGAATAGTTCTTCATTATAATATCCACCTTGCTTGAGCTTTCCAGTAACTGTTTCTTAAGGCATCTGGTCTGGGGAAAAGGTCACAGTATTCAAGAAAAAGGTCTCAACCACAGCGTGGCATCTTGCAAAGGTTATCAGAGAACGGATGAACATTCATTTGGACTGTTTTGGGGTTTCGTAACCTGATACAGGTTTATCAAATTACTGAAATTAACAGTTTTCAGATTTTAACCAATAAAAATGTTATATGAAGCAACCTTTTTAATCAATGTGGGTATTATTTTATAAAGCAAAGCCATTTACAACACAGCCATCTCTTGTGTGCAATGTGTGGAGCTTAAAGTATTTTTTACATGTTTAAAAAAAGGCATCAAACAGCAACATCTTCAAACCAGTCTACATGCACACCTGTTGATAGTAACACATCCACATTCTCAGGAGCAGGACAGTACAACATCCCGAAATGTAAAACTTCTTTGAACTGCTCCATTTTCCCAGAGAGCGAAATGTGCTCATCTCAAAGCCACTAAGATCCATGTGAAACCACCACCATGCCACACATCAAACACAGCCTAAGGCACAGACGTTTCAAAGCACACATGCACCCTGTGTCTACCACTAAACAAGAGCCCGATCTACCCAGAGGACTTTGATGAACCAGATGACTGCTTCACCCAAGCCAGAGAAGCCTGGAGCTTTAGATGTTTAAAAAGGAATATCTTACTCAGATACACCCATATTCTGCCCTTACTGGGTAATTATTGTTTATTGCGTCAACAACACCAGAAAAAGGAGAAAGATAGAGACTCTGTTTGAGCTGAGTTTGAATCTTAAACACTTTCTACTCTCCTCTGAAGTCCAAAAGTGATGATAAAAGCTCGTTGTGTCCTGTTAAGGGCCCTACAGAGGCACATCCATCCAGCTTCACACTGGGAGATCTGACACAAGCCAGCAGTCAACAGCGGCATGTGCCAGTCTCATCTGCGTGTGGGTGAACAGAAAGGATCTTTATCAGTGACAAAGGTCATAAATGTCTATGTGTGATTATCTTTACCCATACGCCAACGATCATAATTATGTTGTCATTCTGTGCATTTCATCCTATCTCTCTTTTCACCCACTCCACAAATCCAATGATTTCACTTTTTTTCCCCTCTCTCTTTCTCTCTGCACCCCCATGGCTGTTTGGGTATTTGACCCCAAAAACTCCCCACCTCCCAGTCCAACACAATACTGCTCCTCTATGTTGACTTGAGTTGGAATGAGCATAGATGAGTTGAGCCTGAGTTAACATTAGAAGGCTTGAGATGAGTTGAGTTGACTTGAGATTACTTGAAAAGGGTTTACAGTTCACCCAAAAATAAAAATGTGTTTGCTGACCCTGTTGTTTCTTTTGAAAACTCTGGAAAACTCAAAAGAATGTTGGAATCCAAACAACATTGGACCCTATACTGACATTTTTTCAAAACATCTTCGTTTGCGTTCAGTAGAAGAAAGTCATGTAGGTTTGGAACAACAATAGGGTGAGTAAATGATCACATAATTTTGATTTTTGGGTGAACAAGTTGAGAGGACTTGGGATGAAATGACTGTGTTTGAGAAGACTTCATTTGAGTTGACAAGATGACATGACAAGAATGAGACAAATGAGGCTTGAGAATGAGACAAGACGACTTGACTTCAGGTGATGTGAGTGGACTTGAGTTGATTTGACAAAATGATATGACTTCAGATGAGATTGTTTGAGTTTAGTTGACTTGACTTGGGATGGGCAGAGTTCAATTTGAGTTGAGATGTACAATGCTCAGTTGAGGTGAGTTGTGCACAACTAAACAGGAGTTCAAAACTGCTGAGCTGAGAAACTCAGCTGAAGTCCTCAGCCTCCCTGAGGTATTGTGTTGGACTGGGAGGTGGGCACAAGCTTTGGGGCCTAGAAAAAGGGGGGGGGGAAAGAAAAAGAAAATTTATGGAGAAGGTGAAGACAGAGAAGAATGAATAATGTGCTCTAGGAATGAAATAAAATCTGAAAAGGTTAGCATGTTTGCACTTCAGGTTCCATCGTCTTAAGTCAATTTTTGTTTTTTTAATGGGTTTTTAATTAAATGCCTGAAATTAGGTCAAGACATTTTTGCATTTTATTCTATGACATAAACTACATCAGTAATACACAACTCATGGCTTTATGCATCTAATGAAAGGCAGCTGCTAAACAGTTGCTAAATGGGACTACAGAGGTTGTCAGGGACATTAAACACCACACCAAACAAGAAAACTCATCTACTCATTAGTCCTATTTTACAGCCCAATGTTTATACTCACAATTACACCAAGTCTAACTCAAACTTTTCAACTTGTCGATTTTAAATAAAGATTAAAAGAGTTGTCAAAGCTTACTGGAGTCACATGAGAGTGGTGTAGTTCATTTGTAGCCTAACTGTAACTTTTTACTTCTGGCGATTGCATTTAGGCTTCAAAATTAATAAAACCTGTGTTCATTTGTGAGAATTGTTATGATATAAAAAACATGTAAGAATCACAAAATTTTGTTGGTCACAGAGCGTAATTTCTGCAGTTATCCAAAAGCCGATGCAAAATCCTATTGGGTTTTTGTCAAGGGAACAAGGGTGATGCTAACTTTCAGGTCGGCCTACAAAATTATGCCATCCCAGCAGCACGCTATATTGCAACATGTATAGAGTGATATCACACAGATATAGACACAGAGAATCAAACAGAGACACTTAATATAACCTCTGATAAAAATAATTTCTGTTCACCCACATGCAGATGAGAGCGGCACTCTCCTCTCCTCAAATAAACCTGTGCATGGTCACAAACGTCCCGAAGTATGTCAGTCTGTGTCCGATGGCATATAATTATATAATTAAGTCGTGTCTGGTTGTTCTCTATAAGAGGGCAAAGGGGCTGTTTGAATGTGTATCTCAGCAATTAGGGACTTTTCAGAGTGTAGGAATGTGGTACGCTTGGCATTTTTGAGTAAAAGGGCAGCTCTCTGCTTGAGAGTGCCAGCGCTGCGGGATGAGATCATGACTGGAGATGCCCACTCGCTGGAAACAGCGGCACGACATTTGCTCCCTCGCTCCCGCTTTCCTAACAGCTGGGGGAATTCCAGACCTGTTAGATTATGGATCGAGGAGATTAAGGTTTTTAGGCCTAAATCAGATTTTATGCCTCTGTTGTGCTCCCGCCCTCATAGCTGGAACATTTTAAACCCGACGAACCGACTCGCTTTCTTTTTTCTCTCTCGGGGCAGGATTTGGCTGTTTGCTGATAAGCCGTGTGTGTATGAGGTGGCAGGCAGGCCGTTTGCTTTGCAGATAGTACGGTAGTGCTATTGTTGCCCAGCAGGAGCTGTGCAAGGGATAATAATAATCTGGAATAACGCAGGCGTGAAAGAAGATTACGGTCGAGGTGAAAGGCACAGTGGAACTGAGGCCTGCTGCGCTTTTAAAACAAAGATAGAACAAACACACGCTTGATACAGACACACAGAGGCATTACATAAGAGCCAGCCAGACTTGATGCCCTTTAGCCAAACACACGCTTACCCCATATCTAACACCAGAGCCCTTTGACTTTACTTCTGTATTAAATGTCTGTTCAAGTCTGTTAAAAGGTCACATATGCCATGTGTGAATTTCATGGTGGATAAGGATGGCAGTCTTTCTGGTTGGCTAGGGGAGTAAAGGAGCGGTCGCACTAGGCTTTGAGCTATTAAAGGGTTAGTTCACCCAAAAATGAAATTCTGTCATTAATTACTCACCCTCGTGTTGTTCCAAACCCGTAAGACATTCGTTCATCTTCGGAACACAATTTAAGATATTTTTGATGAAATCTGAGGGCTCTCTGACCCTCCCATAGACAGCAAGGTAACTACCACGTTCAAGGTCCAGAAAAGTACCAAGATGATCGACAAAGTAGTCCGTGTGACATCAGTGGTTCAACTGTAAAGTTACGAAGCTACAAGAATACTTTTTTGCGCAAAGAAAACAAAAATAATGACTATTTTTTGCACATTTTCGTCTCTACTGCGTCACTTGTGGACGCGCGTTCAGGACAGTATCATGACGCGAGCGTGTAGCCCCGTTCACACTACAAGTGACACGCAACAGCAAAGCGACACAATCCCATTCATTTCAATGGAGAGCTGGCGATTTCCGGCGACACGAGCGACAGCGGCCGTTGGCGACCGGATGAGGCGTGTCCAACGACGCGACAAAGTTCAGAATCCTTCAACTTTATGCAAATGAATAGCGGCTTTCGGGAGCAACAGCCAATAGGAAAGAAGACGGTAGAGCTCATGTGATCGTTCTCCTCTCAGCAACAAAAGTCGCTGCTAGTGTGAACGGGGCTTGTGGCGGCGCTGACCCAGATCCAGCGTAATGACGTCATCACGCCGGATCTGAGTTAGCGCCGGTGCCGCCACACGCTCGTGTCATGGTACTGTCTGAACGCGCGTCCACAAGTGACTTTTCTGGACCTTGAACGTGGTAGTTACCTTGCTGTCTATGGGAGGGTCAGAGAGCCCTCAGATTTCATCAAAAATATCTTAAATTGTGTTCCGAAGATGAACGAAGGTCTTACGGGTTTGGAATA
This sequence comes from Sinocyclocheilus rhinocerous, assembly GCF_001515625.1. Lineage (NCBI taxonomy): Eukaryota > Metazoa > Chordata > Actinopteri > Cypriniformes > Cyprinidae > Sinocyclocheilus > Sinocyclocheilus rhinocerous. The sequence goes on from NW_015648618.1 coordinate 266,428, forward strand.
ACATGAGGGTGAGTAATTAATGACAGACTTTTTGGGTGAACTAACCCTTTAACTTCATATCTATTATCATATCTATAATCAAACTTCACCAAACTTGAATTATTAGTACCAATAAAATTAGATCTATAATCAAACTTCACCAAACTTGAATTATTAGTACCAATAAAATTAGATAGATAGATAGATAGATAGATATATAGATAGATAGATTAAATTTTTACGAGCTACCATTGAATTTAAAGTTTACTCTACCAGGTCTACCACTATTAATGGTTTTGAATTACATATCAACTGTATCTTATATTAAAGCTTTTGCTGCGAATATGTCAGTGTTTAGATGACAGCATTACTCAGTTGACCCTATTACCTAAAAAATTCCAAACCAAAATAAGCGGATATCCAAAAAGGATTGCTCAGATGTTAGAAAAACACTGATCATGAAAGGATTTTAAAATAGAAAAGAGAAAGAAATAACAGATTCTCAGGACTTTTCAACGTGCCTTTAAGTTCCCTTCATTTGCCCCCTCGTGTCCCTCTCTCTCTTTTTTTTCTCTGTTTTTTCCCCACCCATTGAGAGCAATGTGTATGTGAAAGAATGTCATCGTGAGACACACAGACTGCTCTCTACTGCCGTTTCCCATCTGAAAATCATGTCCAACTGTGTTGTGTCCAAATTCACAGGCTTATTTGACTGACTTACTGAATGGCACAAGCTGGGCAGTTGTCATATGTATGTCTATGAGTAAGAAGTATTTCTCATTTTCACATTTAACCTAAATTACTTAAACACTATTTTAATGTGGCTTTTTAACTAAAGACTTTGTAAAACACAATTTACATTTAGCCTACCTGTGAGATTAACTTATGCACACAAGTCAAGCAAACAAGAGAACTTCAGACCCATAGCTCCCTCTAGTGTTTGCTTTACGTAAAGGCACTTTAATTAAGCGTTTCCGTCACACGTTATTTTTTTAGCAGTGTTTATTACTATTGCAAATTGAATTAAGCATTTATAAATATGCAATCTCTTGTTACAAACAAACCACAAACTTTCAGTTGAGGAGAGTTGCTCTATTCCTTTTTTAAAAGATATAGCCTAGCCTGCATACTCAGACATACTCAGACAATCTACACCAGAGGAACCTGAGCCATACGGCAGCTATATCTAGCCCCGCCCGTTTTTAACATTGTGCTCATTGTCTTCTGTCTTCCGGTTTGTATTTCCACAGCGTAAGGTAAGGTCGTACGAATTTATGAATGAACCACTCGTTTTAAAATCGTCCTGGACTGTTGACATTTGTTATGACATTCGCTTCAAACTTTAGAATGCTCATGATAACTTTCGTTAACTCCACAATAAGTAAATCCATTTCACCAGCTAATTACCCAGACAGCAACCTAGTGTTGGCCCAGATCCACAGCGCGAAGTTGATATATTTCCTCAGCGACCAGCACGGATCAGCTCCAGGCATGACGAAGCAGATATCGTCCTCTTTTGGAAGGCCAATCAAAGTAGTTTCGCTTTCACAACAAAACACACAGCTCTTCACGACATGGTGGCGGCGGCAACAACAATACTACAGCGAGAATAAAAGTTAGCCTTCTTTCTTTGCATGAACATTTGGGCGGCGCTATGCAAATCTTCCCACATCGTGACGTAGACATGTGGGGGCTGTTAGAAAGAGCCGTTTTAGGAGGGTGTGGTTGACTCTTAGCTTTTATAAAGAATAGCTCTTTGGATTTGAGACTTTAGTCTTTGCAACTTTACAGATCTTCTTTATGCACCAAGAGCTTGTAACACTCCAAAGAGAAAGGAAAAATTGAAATCGCATCATATGACCCCTTTTAAAAAAAATAGTAAAAATGTACGTGACGTTTCCACAAAAATATTAAGCAGCTCAACTCTTTTGCCATCAATGGAATAAATTACATTTTTAAAATACAAAACTTTTTTTATTGTAATATTTCATAACATTACTCTTTTACTGTATTTTGGATCAAATAATGTTGCATTGGTGAGCAAAGAGACCTCAAACATGTTAAAAATCTATGACTTACCGCTCACCATAGCCTACGATGATTGTAGTATGTGTGTTCCCAGAATTCACATTACCATAATGCACATATATCTCACACACACACACACCCAGGGCCGTTTCTAGGCATAGGCGAGCTAGGCGGTCGCCTAGGGCGCCACCAGCTGAAGGGGCGCCAATGAGCGTACGACGTACTGGCACTTTTAGCAGGGCTGTGATAAAGAGTGGCACGGTCACCCTGAAATATGACTGCCGCCCCCACTGGATCCTCCAACATTATTGGGCTAGAGTACTCCTGCATATATTCTTTCAGATAGTGATGTATATCACTCAGAAACAGTACACCTGCTCCTTAAAGGGGTCATATGATGGTTTTTTAAAGATCATTATTTTGTGTATTTGGTGTAATATCTCATCAACCCGCTGCATAAATGCACGCAGATATGGCCAAGTGTTCAAACCAAACGTCAAAATGGAGACAAAATATGATCTTTGACTCTCTCTCACCATGGGATGATTCCTGATTTTCATGCACAACAGTCTCTAAAGTGTATGAGGAATGGTGGTGCATGAAAACATCCAGCGATCCGTTTTAATGAGTGAAATCAGAGAAGAATCACCAGACTGGTTCAAGCTGACAGTACAACAGGTTTCCATGTGTGACTATGGACTTTGAGCCAGCATCATTGATTTATAGTTATACGACCACGAGTCGTGTAGAGGGGTGTGCTTAGACTCTTTCCACTGTCTTGTACTATTTCACATTTTCCACACCCACAAGATGAATTGTGCCATGCCCATGAGTAACACCATATCACTTAAACATAAGTGGATAATCTGGTTCCTCCCTCATAAAAGTTTTATTATAGCCAGTTAAGCCATTCATTGCAGCAGAGACATAATCAGCTAAATACGGTCATTATTACTTTACATATCGTGAATATGTGATTAAAATACCTCAGAATACTAAAAATAAGTAGTGTTATAGTTTGTATCTATATCCTGGGTACATGGTCTAACACCCATAAAAACAACTATAACATGCTAATACCAAGTTATTCTTTGAAGTACCTTTCAAATACCACATATTAAAAAGGTAGTTATTCAAATACTACAGTATTGAGTGGTATTATTATGGTAATAATTTTTAACATGAACATTGTTATCCTTTTTTTTCCCCCCCCTTAAAATATAACAAACATTTCTGCTGAAAAAACAGCTAAAACTAGCCTATGCTGGATGGCTGGTCTTAGCTGGTCTCCCAGCCTGTCCAAGCTGGTGTTCATCTGGTTTTAGCTGGTTGGTTGTTCAGGGTGATGAGCTAAGACCAGCCTGACCTGCTAATGAAGTGGTCAAAACCCCTTAACCAGCTATGACCAGCTTTGGCTGGTTTCAGGGATTGAAAAGATTCCGGTTACATTTACCTTAAGTCAGTAGTCTTCTCATGCTTGTTTTCCCAAATGCTGCCATGTTGCTTTTAAGGGGTAATTAGGCCATTACCCCTTCCCTCCCTCCCAGCCTCTCAAATATATTATGTCTGACAATACAGAAACATTTAAGGGTTAAAAGTTACATAATATACTTATTAACCTAAATCTAATACATGTTCAGCAAAGTTACTCTACATAGTTGAATTCAAATATGTAATATTTTGATTTTATATGTGTGTGAGAGATCAACTCGTAACAATACCAGAGTAAAGGTCAAAATGTGTAAAAAGATGTGTAAATGTGTAAAATAATTTGTAAAAATTACATCTGACGTAAGAGAGTTAAATGTCAAAATGCCACATAAAAGAGCACACAAAAGATTGAACACCTTGACATTTCTTTATTGAAATACTATTCTGATGTGTCACAGTCTCGTATGTTTGTCTCAGAGCTCTAGTTCAATCTTGATGTCCATATTACTTTTGTATGGCTCTAGAACAGGCCTGACCTCCTCAGACAAAAACCTGGTAACCTGAGACAAAGAAAAAGTGGAAAGGTATTACAGCTCACATCATTCATAAATTACGTGATAAATATTAGTAGCACAGTAGTGGAATGTTGCATAGGTATTTCTAGGTTGCATGTGTACCTGTTGTGGGGCTCGGCCGACGAAGGTTTTGGGGTCCAGTAAGGCGTCCAGCTGTCCAAGTATAGGGGTGAAATATGGATCAGCCTGAACCCGAGCCAGTAGGTCATTATCCCCGCCTTCCTGTTTGACTACGGCCGCAGCTTGCTGGGACAGCACCCGAATCTTCTCATGGCAGTCCTGAGAGTTTTTTTGTTAGTACAGACAAAAATGTCAGTCAGCGTTAAACATCAGCACAATAAGCATCTGTTTCCTAGCAGACCAAAAATGCCACTGCAGTGTCATACAGCTTCATGTGCTGATGTCTGTCCTGCATGAACTAAATCGTGAAATTGTCTGCAACAACTACAACATCTGCTGCACTGACAGAGAAATATTTACAATGCAAGTAATTTATTCAAACATCTTTAGGTTGATTTGCAACAAAGAATAGTAATTACAAGACAAGATTCTTATATATTTATCTTAAGATTTCTTATTCATTAATCACTGATTGTTCTGACCTGTCTGTTTCCTCCAGCCTTCACCACGGCCATGATGATGTTTTCAGTAGCCATGAAAGGCAGCTCATGACGGATATGTCTCTCAATCACCTATAAAAAAAAGAAAGAGAGAGAATGATTTAAAAAAAATAATAATATATGGTTCAGGTTATAAAAATAACAACTAGAGCTGTGATTAGATTCATGTGATTAAACATAAAAGTACTAAAATATAAAGAATAAATTGTCTAATGTAAAGTTTTCTCAGCAAACACTGTCATACAGTTTAAATACAATTAATAAATAAATCAATTATCAAAAATCAATTTCTACCATTAGATCATCAATTAAAACAGATGCATAGGTCAAAGCGGCATTTAATTATATATATATATATATATATACATATATATATACATATACAGTGGACTGCAGTTTGAGTGGATTACAAAAAAAGAAAGCAAAAAAACTCGCAAGATTTTGTTCAGTTTCAGCCACTATAGGGAGTATGCAAATATGAAAACGAAGATGTTTTGTCTATCCTTGAGTGCTGAATGTTATAAATATAAGGACTTGTGAATGTATGTTAGCCATGTGTACCTGTCATCTTGCAAACTGACTTCCCAAAGTATTTGGATTCCGTTTTTGTTGCTTGTCTTGTGGATCCAAATAAAAGAATAAAATGTGTGTGTGTTCGTGATGGTGATTCAAGTGACATTGTTCCGCCATTAGATGGCGACAGACTGTTTTACGAGTCAGCAGTAAAGACTTTATATTGAAAGAGACTGAAACGGAAGTTATTTTTACTTTTAAAGGGTTAGGTGACCCAAAAATGAATTACTCACCCTCGTGTTGTTCCAAACCCGTAAGACCTTCGTTCATCTTCGGAACACAATTTAAGATATTTTTGATGAAATCCTCTCTCTCTCTCTCATAATTCTCTTCATAATACAGTGAGCTTTTAATACAGTGATACAATAAGGTTTTAATGAAGCAACTAAACGTTCCTTCGTTACTAGTTCTAAAATGACGTTTTCGAATTAGTAATGGACCTTGAGCTCAGCTGTTAAACTGTCAAACTGAGATTTGAATCTGTGGCGGAAGGAAGTAGTTCTGCACAAAAGGGTTTTTAAAGACACTCTGTTGTTGTTTTTCTATATCTATATTTAATAAATATATTCTATATTTACACACTCGTGCCGTCGAACTGTTGTATAAACGCAATATCACACGAGTAGACGTGTGTCCGTTGGCCTGCGGCCTCGTGTCTACGGCCGAATCACAGGCGTGCCGATATACAGCCATATCTCACGTCTACTCATGTGATATTGCTCATATTTATAATTTATATGATATGTAGACTTATGAGCATTATGTAAACTTGTGATGTAGACTTATGACTTACACTATCATTCAAACATCTGGGGTTAGTATGATTTAGTTTTGGGGGGGGTTGTTTTTTATTTATTTTTTTTTAGAAATTAATACTTTTACTCAGCAAAGGCATTAAACTGATTAAAAGTGACAGTAAAGACATTTATAATGATACAAAAGATTTACATTTCAAATGTTCTATTCATTAAAGAATCTTGAAAAAAAAGTGCCACGTTTTCCACAAAAATATAAAGCAGAACAACTGTTTTCAACATTCATATTAATATGAATGTTTCTTGAGCACCAAATAGAATTATTTCTGCTGAAAATTGAGCTTTGCCATCACAGGAATAAATTACATTTAGAATATATTAAAATATAAAACAGTTACTGTTTTTACTGTATTTTGATCAAATAAAACATCGGTCCTGGAGAGCCACAGTCCTGCAGTGTTTTGCTCCAACCTTGATAAAAACTCTTGATGAGCGTGTTCAGGTGTGTTTGACTAGGGTTGGAGCAAAACTCTGCAGGCCTGATGTTGGCCACCCCTGAAATAAATGCAGCCTTATGACTTGAAAAAAAAATCTTAAAAGAAAAACCAACCCCAAACATTTGAACAGTAGTGTTTATGCAATTGATTGTGAATTATTTGACCAAGTAACCAGCATACCATGTAGTTCATTTGATTGAAGGGGTCATATGATGCTATTTTAAAGATCATTATTTGGTGTATTTGGTGTAACAGAATATGTTGACATGCTTTAATGTTCAAAAAACACATTATTTTTCCAATACTGTACATTATTGTAGGTCCTCTATGCCCCGCCTCTCTCAAACGCTTCGTTTTCTACAAAGCCCCCTCCTTTGACAAGCGCAGTGTGCTCTGATTGGCCAGCTGACCCAGTGCATTGTGATTGGCCGAACACCACAAGCACGTGTCGGAAACGTAACGCCCCTTACCATAATCGCAGCTTCAGCTTTCAAAGTAAATATCAAGACAGTTAATAATGTCGTTAGTTTTACCATCAGTTCAAGCCCGAAAGGGCAACAGAGTCGCGTGACAAGACACAGTAATGATGCAGTACACAAACCGCGGTTAAGACAGCTGACGTGCTATGATTTCTGACGTGCTATGATTTCTGACAGGCAGTTCACTCTCCTGTGATGCGACCCTGTTCCCCTCTCTCACACACACACACACACACGACGCGTTACTCGGAAAACTTGAAATCGCATCATATGACCCCTTTAAAATATACCAAATAATTGCCAGCCCTAATAAAAACTTTTAAATATTTGTTGAAAATAGATTGGTGTGTGCGTACACACACACACCTTAGGATACACGACCAGCCCTTCAGTGATGTTCTGCAGAGTGCTGAGGATGATGTCCGCTGTGAGGAAGGACTCGGGCAATGAGATCCTCCTGAATACACACACAAAGAAAATCTGACACAGTAAGTTGGTGACAGAATGAGTCCAAAAGTTACATCTTCAAAAAGTCAAAACAGTGCAGTGCCACTTCATATGGTCAGACAACAGATTTGATAACAGTGCCTGTTAGCGCTGTCGTCCAGGGTTCTTTCCAGTAAAAGAATGGTTTTCTATTTGAATATATTGTAAAACATAATTTATTGCTGTGATGCAAAGCTGAATGTTCACCAGCCCTTAGTTCAGTGTCACACAATCCTTCACAAATCATTTCTTAAACATATCTTATTATTATCAATGTTAAAAACTGCTTTACTACTCAATTTTCCACTGCTTAACCCCTTAACTGTCACTCACATTTTTGAACAGACGTGAAAGTGCACGATCCAAGCTTAAATTTTTATAATTCATGAACGAAAACATTTTGTAACATGATATTGATGTACCATTTTCATGGTAATGCAATGTTT
>NW_015648618.1:274833-278245 GCF_001515625.1 Sinocyclocheilus rhinocerous
GTGTGACACAGGTGACACAGAACAGCATACGCGGTTTACGTCCAGCGGATATTCTCCAAAATGGCACCAGGGTGATGCGGAGGAGACTAATTGTTGTATAAAGTCGTTATTTTTTTTTCTTTTGCGCACAAAAAGTATTCCCGTAGCTTCGTATAATTGCGGATGAACCACTGATGTCACATGGATTATTTTACCGATCTCCTTGCTACGTTTCTGGACTTGGGAACATTTCAGTTGCGTTGCTGTCTATGGGAGGGTCAGACAGCTCTCAGATTCCATCAAAAATATCTTAATTTGTGTTCCGAAGATGAACGAAGGTCTTACGGGTTTGAAACGACATGAGGGTGAGTAATTAATGACATAATTTTCATTTTTGGGTGAACTAACCCTTTAATATTTTTTGTGGAAACCTTGATTAGCTTTTTTCAGGATTTTAAATAAACAAAGTTCAAATAAACAGCATTCATTTGAAACAGAATATTTTTGTAACAATATAAAAGTGTTTATTGTCACTTTTAATCGATTTAATGCAACCTTGCTGAATTAAAGGATTAACTTATTTTAAATATATATATACTGTATATATATATTTTTTTTTAAAGTACTTACCACAAACTTTGGAACGGTAGTGTATATAGTATGTATGCTGGAGACAAGTATGAAGTAAGCCAGTGTTGAGGCATAAAATGTTCATGCTGCTGCATTCACCTTCTCATGATCCCCCTGGAAGAGCTGCAGGAAGCTGGCCTGAGTGCCTGTGGTTCCTTTGACGCCCCGGAAGCGCAGGTCCTCTCTTGCACGCTGAAGATTACGTATGTCCATGACCAGATCCTGCAGCCACAGACAAGCACGCTTCCCGACTGTAGTCAGCTGAGCTGGTCTGAGAAAAAGATGGGGACGAGGAGAGGGACAATAAAACCCAAAACCAGCCTAGTATTGTTGTTTTGAATGAAGAAAAGTTCAAAAGAACATGAAAAATCATAATGTTGTGCAGGTTACAACATTAAGAGTGAATGTTTAAGGGTGATTGGGACGTGTCAGAGATGACAAGAATAGAAGACAAGGAGAAAGAAAACAAAACGGTAGAAAAGTTAATTTTATATGCACACTCTAAACATGCTTTAATGTCTAACATCTAACTATTTGTTTGTGAGGTCTGGTACATGCACTGAACTCTGAATTCACTCACTGATAATGGGAGAAGCCTAAAGTCGGCAGGTCAGCATATTTCTCTGCAAAGTTAGCCAGCCTGTCTATGACACGAGCCAGCTATAAGAGAGAGAACATTTACTGCAGAGAATGGGAATTATGCACTGGAAATAAAATAAACCCATCTGAAATAAAAATAACTGAAACCTAAACAGTAATATAAAAAAAAATCCCAAAATAAAATTAAAACAAAGGACTAGAATTACCAAATGTTTTACTGAATGTAAAATTTGCATTTAATAAGACTTAATGATTAATGCATTATTTTATTATTGGATTTAATTAATTTTAAACATATTTATTTGTCCATTTGAAAAGTGATGATATATTTAATACTTGTTACATTTAACTACTTTTTTGAAAATAAATTAAATAAACAGTTTTACACACATCTATTTATTTGTCAAATCTGAACCTGTGATTATTAACATTTCTCATGAATACAGTACAAATTTATTTTATTTTTAAATGGTACTTCTAAGCATCAGTTGTTTTGATTGACATGGTAAATATTAGAAAGTAGCAGGATACCTTGGGTAGCAGGATGTCAAATCCATCACGCAGCATTATCAGATCCTTCAGATTAAACATACACACACACATTTAATAAGACAATTTTCAACATTTTAAAATAAAATTGACTTTAAAACAACATTCTGTTCTTGTGAGGATTTTTCATGGTGGCTAATATATACCCTGCTATTAATTGCAACATTAAAATAAAAAAATGGATTTAATTCATGTTCTCTCTATAGCCATTCTGCTCAGAAAATTCCAGAAGTCCATGGAGTTCAATCAATAGTAACAAAAGTAAGATACTGACATGGTAATATTTTGGCCTCACCGTATTGTCTCCCACATAACAGGAAGTGGCGCCCAAGTGGATGATGGGAGCAGCGGTGGGACAGCAGTGAGCAAACGTGTGCACGTGAGCCATGACATCATGCCTCAACTTCCTCTCCTCCTCTGCAGCCATGACAAAATCAATGTCCTCCAAGTGAGACTCCATCTCACTCACCTGGGCATCGGTTATGGGGAGACCCAATTCCTGCAGAGAAGACATTACAGCGATGAAGAGATGTATTGAAGCCGCGGTGAAACGGAAGTAGCAAAAGATCTTTTCAGTATGATCAATATTTAACTGTGCATTCTCATTTCTATTACATTTACATTACATTTAACATGTAGAGTCTGGACCAATCAGACACACAATTTTTTTAGTTATATTTAACAAATACTCTGTAACACCCCTCAGTCAACAAACCAACTATGAGGGTCTATGGACCCTTCCCCCGAAATGCATCTAACACCTCAGAAAGGCAGAACAGGCCTCTGGTTCCATGGCAACCAATGCTGATATCACTGGTTTTATTGCCCAAAGGAATGCGGGCAGAGAAACTCACAATTCATTTACCCTTAGGAAAGACACGCAATGTCCATAAAAATGGACTCTTCTCTAATTAATTCATAGAAAAACCTTTCTGTGAATGAACACACATCTCCTCAGGACATTGTGTATACCATTACTGTTCTTGTATATTGTCTTTTGAATTGCATACTGTTTTGTGTGTGTGTTAGGATAGATCACTATTTAATATAACCCCACCGATACCATGTTCGGTCTCTTTGAATTTGTCTTCTGATGATCTAAACGAGAGTGTATATTATATGTTGGTACATAGGCAACATATTAGTGTTCTAAGAATCTTTAGTACTTTTGCATCAACACCCAATCGAAAATTACCATGCTCTCACACAAAGGGTCATAAAACTCCCCAGTATTTCCAAACCCCCACTTGAAATTTCAGCCTTTCTCATTGGACAAGCCCATCCTGAGAGGCATGAATCTTCTCAGACCTTAAAAGGCTCACGCACAGTTCCGCCCATGTTCTTGTTGTTCTTCTTCTGCTAAGAAGCGTGTTGGAGCCTGAGCCGGTGCGGGCGTGCCCCGTTGGCTCCAACACATAGTCAGTCAGTCTGCGGCTATGTTAGATTCTGAGAAGATGAGGATGTGAGCTAGCACCCCTCTAAGGACACCCGAAGTCTGCGCCAGGCCTCGGGCCTTGACTTTCCATTCACCAAGATCATCTGACTCAAACTGGTTCTTTTTCATCAACCAACTTCAGCAAAGATCAACTTGAGCCTTCAGATTGCATCAGGACTCTCTTTCAGACAGACAAGACGTGCAAGTATCAAACTTAGT
>NW_015648618.1:278747-281320 GCF_001515625.1 Sinocyclocheilus rhinocerous
GATGGCAATTTAATTCTGCTACAGTTACTACTGGCAGCTGATATAAATAATTGTAATTAATCATAATTAACTGTAATTATTTATATACATTTCCCTTTTGAGCTAATTTGCTACAAACATCATCTAACACTCACGTAAAGTTAATCTTTAAAAACGCAATTTAATAAGACTGTTAAATGTAATTTGTAACAAATCTTAAAATAAATATTCATTTTAATATGGTATATTTTAATCACTTGTAGCCTATATTTTTTTTTTTTATATAAAATAAACTGTAAAGTAATTATTTACTTATCATATTGGCCAAATTTGCAATATCAGTGCAACATTACAAATGTGTTACAGTAAACTGAAATAAGCATTTTCGCTTCATCTGTAGCAACCATAGACTGTATAAAAGCATGGACGTAGTGTCCGTGACGTCACCCGTAGGGCTCCGAAGATAGTTTTTGTCAAAAGTGAGCGGAGGCGGCCGTCGCCATCTTGGCAGCGCGTCACCGCGCGTCACTCCCGAATAATCGAAGATGGGCAAAGACGCGGGAGCTGGTCAAGTAGGTATAACTGCAGGATCTCCAAAATGGGGCGTGAACTCCAAAAGTGGGCAGAACCTCCAAAATGGGGCGGGGTCTCCTCGCGCAAAGACTTTCACCATTGGCTCTGGCTTCAGCCAATTGTTATTGACTTACATTTCAAAATAAAACTTTATAAGTTAAACATTGTTTCTAGTTGATCTAAAATAAAATATGCTATATAAATAAATATTCTCCAGCAGAGCCCAAAGCTCTTGGCCAGAGGTGTTCAGACTGGAGTTTGAACCTCTGCTTAATGATATAAACGGGTATTACCCACGAGCTCTCCCGCGAGCCGTCCCAGCGCAGCGCAGGGGAAAGATTTTACTCTATCGCAACATGAAAATTTGATACCGGCATATCCCTAGTCCCTACGTTATTTTCTAAATGACTTAATAGGAATTTATAGTTTGAGAAATTCAGTGACATTAACCTGACACATACAGAGCTACATTCATCACAAGACATATTGAGAACCAGTTTCTAGGGGTAAAATAGAAAGATATAAATGCAAATACAAATAGCATGTAACGTTAAGTGCAAATACACATAACATGATATAGCCACCACTTACAAAGAGTATCAGGGTGCTGTTGTTGTTTGTTCGTGTACAGTACAGTACTGTGGTATTCTCGGAAAACCTTTATAGCATGGCACATGCATTTCAGCACTTTAATACTACCACCAAATACCATCAATGTACTATATATGGTACCACAGTACTTTGAATGGGCAGTCTGGTCCATTTGTAAAACATTAAATATTACAGCAGAACTCGTGTCCACCCTTTCAAACTATTGTTAGACTAAGAGAGTTGGCAACTTGAGACTTCCACTCACTCAAGGTCAAAAACTTCAGACAGAGTCGCACTTGGCATTCAGAGAATCACAATACCAACTAAATTAATCTACAGGTTAGTCTATAAAAATGAACGCAAAATAAATAAACTGACCTTTTCGGCCTTAGCGAGGTAAAGCCACAGTCTTCTCCATGTGGTGAATTTGTTTCTGTCACTGAAGTTGTAGGCCATCTCTTTGCTGGCGTACCGGGACACCAGCGGTGAGCGGTATTTCATGAACTCTTCCCCGGATCCCTCCATACCAGCAGCGGGTCAGTGAAGCGCCCTGCACCGCGAAACCAGATCACTCGCGGACTGCAAGTCTGAGCTATTCTGTTGCAAGTTCTTCTTCTTCTTCTTCTTCTTCTGTTTAATGACGGGCTGGTGGCAAAAGCACATGCCGCCACCTACTGTTCCGTTTAATGTATTATAATATACGATTTAATGCGTTTACCGCAAATCTAATCCATCAGGACCATAGAATGATCAGGACTCATCTTCTTCTTCTTGTAGCGTTTATTGGCGGTGGGCAAGCCAACTTTTGGTGCATTACCGCCACCAACTGGAGTGCGGAGTGACAATGAGCACGTTTACATGCACACCAGTAAGCTGATAACTCACAAATATCAGCTTATTAAAATAACCAGTTTTCCCCGTTTACATGCACATCAGTAACCTGACAGCGCAAGTCAGCTGCGTTTACATGATTTCATTATAGTATTATATACATAATAAATCAGGTTATTTCCCTGTAGTGACGTCAAAATATAATCATTTGCGTATTTGACTCCGAGTATTCCATACATTTGTCAGTTGTGATGTTAAATTAAGCTTGCAACATGTCAACAACATATCGGTAAACTTGCAGCTCATATTTTATCCTCTCATGCGGTTATAAACGCAGCATTGACTTCTACTTCTGCTGCACGAGATGAGAACACATTTTTATCATTGTCTAAGTCATGAAAAAGTCTGCTTTTCTGATATATTTCCTTCTTTCTTTACTGCAAGACGTTTGCATGCGCTTAAATCTGCACTAATGATGCGTTCCTGTCACGTATCACACATGCGCACTTCAATAAGCCGACAGAAAGCGGGTTATTGCGTTTACATGCCGTGCGAAATCGGAGTAAGAGGCAAAAAAACTACCTGTTGCGACCGGTTTA
>NW_015648618.1:282949-288016 GCF_001515625.1 Sinocyclocheilus rhinocerous
TAATAATAATAATAATAATAATAATAATAATAATAATAATAATAATAATAATAATAATAATAATAATAATAATAATAATAATAATAATAATAATAATAATAACATTTTAACAACCTGATTCGCTGATTAATATTTTAAAAGTCATTTGAAATGAGAAAATAACTCAAACATGAAATAATTTTATAGAGATGACCTTCATTCATGTAGACCTTCATGGATGTGTGTGAAAGTCATCAAGTTTCTTAAAATAACTGAAAATTGTATTTTTTTTATGTTTAGTTAGTTTAGGTTGTAAACTACCTAATGTGGTGCAACTCCTCAAAAATTTGTGAATTAATAATTTATTATATTTGTTTCAAAAAATTTTTTAAATAATATGATAATAATTATTATTATTATTATTATCATCATCATTATTATCATTATTAACGGTAACAAAAACATATTATGGTGTGGGGAAATATTTGATTATTTACTTTGATTTTTACTTGAATTACACCATATGACATTTTCGAAGAGACGTTCTCTTGAAAAAAAGACTTTTTTCATTACATTTTTGTGTTCCATGTCATGACAATAAGTAGGTAATTGATCATTTTCATTATTGGTTGAAATATACTTTTAATTGCATTATGCTTTTTGTTTTTGTTAATATTATCAACTTGATGGCACACATTAGATTCAAACCAACATTGAGCAGGATAATAATAATAATGAGTTGTTTTCTGTAAAGCTTTGTTTCATAATCGATGAACACTGAACTGACTTGAGCTCAATAAGGACACTATTTGAATGCTGTAACATTAATGCTGTTATTTTCTTGTTTATGACTTTGAATCCGCTATGAAACAAAGTATCATATAAAGCGCTATTTAAATAAACGTTACTTGACTATTTCTTAATCACCATTGTCTGTTTCCTCTAAACATCTGCTAGTATTAATGGTAACGCACACAAGTTCGTTCACCTTTATTCACTGTGTTCGGATGTGTGGCTCATGATGCAAGGAGCGCTGTTTAATTTTTATGAATCCTCCAGAGACTGTGATGTAAATGTGACCTATTACAAGAACAGGAATCAATTAGAGGCGTAATAACTAAGAAGCCCTGCAAACGTGTGGTATTTAGTCTCTCTTCCTCCTCCCTCCCTCTCATCTATCTATCTGTCTATCAGAGATTCCACTCGCATGCTAGCCAGAGGATCGCATGAGAACAAGCTGTGACTAATGCTCTCAATAGCGCATTAGCGAGGCTGAGAGAAGGAAAACAGACCCATAAAAAATTTGATCGGGTAATGACGTCTCTTTCTCGTGGCAGGTAGCAGACAGGCCATTTCCTCAGCCGACGGGACTCTCAGCACGGGGTCGGCCGGTGTGTGGAAAGTGTTGGGGTGCGGTTGAGTTAACGGCGGGGGTCAGGTCAGGTCAAACGCATTTCACCCCTCTCCATCTTACTCTCAGACTGCTGGAAGTCTGAGCACTCACAGAGAGAAGTTTCATTCGTAATAGTCGAGATCTGTTAGATCATCAGGACTAATTCCTGCTGGAAGTCTGGTGTTGACTGAACTGTTCAAATGCACCTGGATTTAGAATCAATGAGCACGTTTACATGCACACCAGTAAGCTGATAACTCACAAATATCAGCTTATTAAAATAACCAGTTTTCCCCGTTTACATGCACATCAGTAACCTGACAGCGCAAGTCAGCTGCGTTTACATGATTTCATTATAGTATTATATACATAATAAATCAGGTTATTTCCCTGTAGTGACGTCAAAATATAATCATTTGCGTATCTGACTCTGAGTATTCCATACATTTGTCAGTTGTGATGTTAAATTAAGCTTGCAACATGTCAACAACATATCGGTAAACTTGCAGCTCATATTTTATCCTCTCATGCGGTTATAAACGCAGCATTGACTTCTACTTCTGCTGCACGAGATGAGAACACATTTTTATCATTTTCTGAGTCATGAAAAAGTCTGCTTTTGTGATATATTTCCTTCTTTCTTTACTGCAAGACATTTGCTCTGTCTAGATGCGCTTAAATATGCACTAACGGGGCGTTCCTGTCACGTATCACACATGCTCACTTCAATAAGCCGGCAGAAAGCGGGTTATTGCGTTTAAATGCCGTGCGAAATCGGAGTAAGAGGCAAAAAACTACCTGTTGCGACCGGTTTATGCTTACGCCGTTTATGACCTTACTCCGATAAAAGAAAACGGGTTATATATATATATTATTAAGCATAATCGGCTACGTGCATGTAAACGCGCTCAATGAGAAGGCTTTACAAAAAAATAAAATAATAAATACAATTATTCCTTATATTCTCATGAAGATTCCCGTGTCTATTAGATAACTTAGTATCATTCTTCTGAATTTTCTATTACCTAATTGTAACGGGTAGTAGGCCTACTTATGCCCGTCTTGATAGGGGTTAAATATCCTGTGGCTCTGGATGAATGGGGACAAAGGATCTTTGTCCTTGCCTCCAAATTCAATACGCTCCGTACTATTCTGATTAATATATTTGGGCTAAAATGAGGAGGGCTCCAGGCTTTATATTGTCACGGGCCTAACCTGGAGTTTACAGCACATATGAGAAAGGCCTAAACCATCAAATATCTCCCCAACCTCACAATGTCCTGCAGCATAGAAGGGAACGCCCCTACCCCAGAACCAACAACCGCCTGAAGTCAAATTACCAGCAGTAACAAGCAGACGAATATTCACAAAGTAAGTTGACTGATTCAGAATCAACTATTTAATTTCTGGAAGTCAAAAATTAAAATAAATTTTAGACATCTTAACCTGAAATCTGGAAAATCAGTACGAGAAAATAAACACTGAATAAACAATTATAAACGGAGAAAATAATGACAAATGTATCGAAGTTACAACCCTTGGGTCCTTTTAAGTAAACAGTGTATACACAATTAGGGCTAATTCAGCTTTTTTTCACAGTTTGGAATAAACACTCCAAGAGAACATGTCAACATTTCAGAAAACAAACAAACAAACAAACAAAAAATCCCTTTAACACAATTACATGGTGTATTTCACCCTATTCAAATTAACACCGAAAGGTGCTGATGTGGAGGGTAAATCCAGCCTGATGGCGCAGCACACTCACGATCTCCTCCTTTTTCTTCAAAAGTCAATGAAATGAAAACACGCAAGTCATACAAGTTGTTGTAACTCCAGTCTTCACATTTGCTCGACAGCAACATTCAGTTGCTCGTTAGTATAACTGTTACAGTTAACAGCTGTTCAGTTATGCACAACTCACATCCGTAATTGCTTCTTCTGACCTTTTTTTCCTCTGCACACACCTAAATGTTGGGACCCACCCCTTTTCTTTGGTTAGTCCATTGTACACATTATGGTGTCATATTATTTGCACCTTCTGATTGTATCTTTGTTTCCAGCATCTCTCTCTCTTTACTATATGCTCTACACTGTAATAAAATATGCTCAACTGCTTCAATTTCACCACAAGATCTACATAATCCAGAAGAATGTTTCCTGATTTTATGTATGTTTCCATTTAAAGATGAATGTCCTAATCTTATTCGTGCTATTATTACTTCTTCTCTGGAATGGCCCAGTCTTAGTAATTAAGCCCTCTTCCTTCCTATTCCTCCCCCCAGCGTCGGCGCCACGGGGGGATAAATTTATATTGCAAGCAACATGCATTTTATTTGAATTTTGTCATTGAGCAACTACAAAAAAGTAAATTACTTTAAATGCTAAAATACGATTACAAAAAAATCCTAGGAACATATACACAGTCACGCGAGCTTATGTTTCTTCATTATATTGTGTCTAAGATGTTAAGGACAATGTAATCCAGTGATTAAAATCTTTTTAAAGAGATTCAGGATATTTTAACTGTTTACTAATGAGTGGAACATTTCATTCAAAACTAGTTCAATGAAGAAGTGTATGCAGCGTCGGCGCTACGGGGGGGCCTGAGGGGGCCCGGCCCGGCCACCTCGGTCATTGTGCCCCCTCACCTCTGGTGCCGTCTCCGTAGTGGGCGCCCTGATTTTAGTCGGTGAGGCAAGGTACTGCCCTGGGAAGGTCTCCCAGGCTGTTAAATACACAGATTAAAAGCGAAATGTTTTCATTTCGGTTCCTTCTTAGCAAAAACATTTTTTTTTTTTCGTTCAGGTTATGCAGAGCGAAATAAGAATGGTGCTGCATTTAGAAAGAATTCTTATTAACTTTGCTATTATTCTTGAATTTTCAAACTGCTAACACTTTGCACTTTGCAGTTTCGAATTATGCCTTTACTGTATGACCAAAAATGAGGGAGTAGTCTATTTTATGTTTCAGCTGTTTGATCGCGCTGGTGCCTCACGCGCACACTAGCTACTGCATTCATTGGAAACCGCGCAGCCGTTCACCGTGCCGTTCGGCGTGAGACCCGGTCCACTGTGGCATATTTTTGCTCATTATGATATTTTTCTGTCGATACTGGAACGCGCCTGAACTACAAAGCCTATTTTACCTAATAAGGCTTATAGTTTAGCTTCAAATAGGCTACATAGCGAATATGGACACATTTGGATTTGTGCCTGAGAGAGGTAAGCCCAACTTTACCTTACGTTTCTTTATAAATTAATTTGTTTTGGCATGTTTATTGCTAAGCATATATTATTATATACTGCAATTATATTTATCCATTAGAATTATATATTTTTAAATTCTTATTCTGTTCTGATACGGTTAAATTTAAAGGATTTGTTGTAAAGTGAGGGGAACTAAAATATCCTATAGTGTTCATTTATAAATTAATTTGTTTTGGCCTGTTTATTGCTAAGCATATATTATTATACACTGCAATTATATTTATCCATTAGAATTATATATTTTTAAATTCTTATTCTGTTCTGATACGGTTAAATTTAAAGGATTTGTTGTAAAGTGAGGGGAACTAAAATATCCTATAGTGTTCATAATGTTGGTACATTATAACATTATTAGGCCTGCCGTTATTATTTCTGAAAATGCAACTTATACGAGAAGTATCTTTTTTTTATTTTCCTCAAAAAAAA
>NW_015648618.1:288605-318346 GCF_001515625.1 Sinocyclocheilus rhinocerous
TATATCAAACTAGGCTATATGTTATTAAATTGTACATAGGCTATATATCAGATTATTTTATTTACAAGTTTCATGTTTGTGTTTATCCCGTTTTTTCCCCCGTTGCATGTGAAAATTACTTTCAGAAACATTTTTCTTCAAAGCAGCCCCCCCCCCACACACACACACAGATTTTTTTAGTATCTGTTTCTTAATTTTAATCAAATATCTTCCCTTGATATCTATATTCCAGATTCCTTGCCACTCTTTTGTAATGTTTTTTTTAATGATTGATTTTACTTCTTCTTTACCTAAAGGTTCATTAATATTTAGCCTATTTCTTTCCTTTTTCTTCTTCTTTTACTTGGCATTTTTAGCCAAATCATCAGCTATTTCATTTCCAAGTATCCCTATATGTGCAGATACTCAGAATCCTATTATGACTCATTTCCTCTGTATACACCATAATAAGATATATACCTCATTCAGTAGATCTTCTCTAGAAGACTGATGGCTGGATCCAGGATGAAGTTTACAAGATTTGTGACAGTTCTGACATAGGAACGGCACAGAGCTCCACCACATCTAGGCACAGTGGAGGTTTGATGCCATCTAGTGTTTCTGGTTTTAGGTTCTTAATTTCTTTGAAAAAGTGGCAAAGCAAGATAATATACAGATAATTGAGAGAAATAAATGCTTTATGCGTATGGATGTTATTTAACAGAAAATATGTATGCTCCATATGTTTTATTAAATATGTTTCTAGCATTTCACAGAGATATCTAAAACAAAGTTTAAATGAAATTGGATATAGCATCTCTAACAAGACTCTTTGTTAATGCCTTATTTAAAGAGATGGTTTTCTCACTGGCTCAAAACGGTTCACTCTCAAGTCTCCTTTGTATAGTGCCGTTAGGCTTTTGACATTTTATTATTGGCCCAAGTAATTTAACAGATTCAATGCTCGACAACAGTCCAGAGTTTTTAATGTTCTAACAATTTTTGGCTAAATTTTATATTCACAAAGCAAGAGCTTCCTTTGTGCACTACTTTTTGTCACACAGATCATAATGTGTATTGAAACCCTTTGAAACCCTTAAAACACCGAATCCTAGACTTTACAACTTGTAAAGCGTTTCAAATTTGTGTAATTTTATGTTTAATTGTTTTTATTTATTCTAATATTTTTACAATTTTGTTATTATATAAATATTGCTTTATTTATCTTATTTCATACTCACCAGACTGCTGTATAATATAAAAAAGCTTTTTCTGTTTTAATTTATGACACTTTATAGTTTTGTTTTGGTGTCCCTTGCTCTAGAATTTCAGTGCTGCTGGGTTTAGGTCATACTACAGAATTAGGTAGGTGGGGCAAAACTTGATACTTCCATGTTTTCATTGGTCTAATGACAGACTTTGCTCCACCCCCCAAATTACTATGTATTACTACCCAAGAATTGTGGGAGGCTGCTTACTGTAAAATATTTGTCAAACTCAGCCCATTCACTCTCATAAGATTACAATCACAAGCCACATATTTTTGTACTCACTTCCCTCTTTGCATCCCACTTTTCTCTACTTGCCTCTTTCTCCCAGCTCCCTCCTGCTGTTTGTCCCTGCTTGCATGATTCCAAGAAAGAAAGAGAGTGAAAAAGAGGCAGAGTGAAAGGTTGCGAGGGTGTAGCATAATAAAAAAAATAGTTGAAGAGGGAGGGAAAGAGAGTAGGAGGGAGATGAGAGGGCAGAAAGACATGTTTTGAGCAGAGGCAACTGGCTGCTGAGACTAAACAGCAAAAGAGAGAGAGAGAGAGCAAAAGGGGGAGAAAGAGAGCGAGGTAAGGAGACAACGCTCCAGCTAGACACAAGATGGCTACAGTCTCTTCCGATTTAAATGCTGGTAAGTAACATTAAACTTTTACTTCAATTCATCTTACTAGTTTGTCGGACAGACATTCACTTTCAAATCCCACCTACACACACACACAACTGACTCACTTCCCTTCTGCATTGCATGCGCTTCCTGTGTCTCAGGGGCTTTCTAATGCAGACTGGAAAGTTTTGGCTGTATCTAGATCAGTTTGCCATCATACAAAGGCAGATGCCCACACAAAAGTCATTCATTCTGATCCTGGATCAGAATTAGAATGAGATCATAAGGATAATGGTTAGGGTTGATGCAGCATTGCTGGGACTGTTATCATGTGCTGAACTGTACCAAAGCTAACAAGGACAGGGCATAGATGACTGAACTCATGCAGAAAATAGAGGATCTGGTAGCAGAGAATGGACAGGAACCTTTCTTACCCATCAAATGTAAGTGTTATTTTCTGATCATAGGACTGCTTATGATTAAGGCTATGTAGTCCAGGACTACAATTTCAATTTATATACTATGGAATCATCACTGTAGTATATAAACCTGATCAGCAGGTTACAGGGATGTAGTTGTAAATGCTCCAGAGTTGCTCAGAATGTCGGTGTAGATCAGGGGTAGGCAACGTCGGTCCTGGAAGTGCCGATGTCCTGCAGAGTTTAGCTCCAACCCTGAAAAAAACCTCACCTGCCTGTAGCCTTAGTAATCCTGAAGACCTTAATTAGCATGTTCAGGTGTGTTTGATTAGGGTTAGAGCTAAACTCTGGCAAGGACATTGGCACTCCAGGACGTTGCCTACGTTGCCTACCCCTGGTGTAGATGGGGTCGGTGTTGTGGATGTCATCAGTATGGATTGAACTGCAAGTAGTTTCAATCACTCGCCATATCATTTTCTGTTTCATCTCTGTTTCTCGAAAGCAGAGGACTCTTCTCTACCTGCCCGGCGCCTCCTGTTGCTGGGGTTCCAGGGCTCCGGTAAGACCTCAACTCTGAATACCATCTTGAGCCAGGAGAAAAACCCTCCCAACAATTCCCAAACAGACCAACAACACTGGGTAGACATACTCACCTGGCGGCTACTAATCATTGACACCCCTGGATGGAAGCTGGAAACTGAAGGTACAACTGACGAGTCGGACTCAGAGAATCAGCAGTCCATCACTGATCAATGTTCTCCTGGTCCTCATGCCTTGCTGCTGGTGGTTCCCATTGGAGTTCCGTTCACTGAACACCACTGGCAAGGTCTTTGGGCCCGAGTTCGGGCACTGGGAGCAGGGATATGGAGGCACACAATGGTTTTGTTCACTTGTGCGGACCAGTTGCCACAAGACATGGGTGTGGAGAAATGTATTGTGGATGGCGGGGCAGCGCTGCAGAGGCTGGTGGAGAGGTGTGGCTGTAGGTACCATGCCTTGGATAACACCTGCTCGGACAAAAGTGCTCAGGTTGCAGAGCTTTTGCAGAAAGTGGAGGAGATGGTGCAGGAGAATCAAGGCTGGTTCTTTGAAATGGTGCGGCCAAGCCTTGGATTTGGGGATGAAGACACTGAAAATGAAAGAGAAGAGGATAGAGGTACAGAAGTGGAAAGGACAGCAGCAATGTTTAGATCCCCACCAAGAGGTGAGTTCCTGTCTATTTCATTCTCTTTTACCTTTGGTTTGGTGGTACCATTGCAGCATGTCTCCTTAGGTCATGTAAAGTGCATTTTGATCATGTGAAGTTCCTTTTCACAATTTCCCACTTTCTCCATTTTAACAGAGTTACGAGTGTTGTTAGTAGGCTGGCGTGGAGCAGGAAAGAGCTCTGCAGGAAATCTTCTACTGGGCTGTCGTGTGTTTGAATCAGGACGCCCCACTGAGGTGTCTGTCCGTCATCAAGCATTGGTTGCTGGTCGGCGCCTCACGGTTGTCGACACACCAGGCTGGGATTGGTTCTCCGTCCAGCGCACACCAAGCAACATACGAAAAGAAATCAAACTAGGGGCAGGGCTTCTACATCCTGGTCCACATGCACTCTTATTGGTCATCCCCGTAGTCTCCACCCTCACTCCCAAAAAGAGACAGGCCATTAAGAGCCACTTGGAAATGTTTGGCGAGGAGGCTTGTCAGCACACACTGGTGCTGTTTTCATGTGGAGATTGGCTGTATGGCACATCAATTGAGGATCACATCCAGCGGGATGGAGGCGAGCTGCTGAAACTGATGCAGCATTGCTGGAACTGTTACCATGTTCTGGACTGTACCAAAGCCAGCAAGGACAGGTCACAGGTGACTGAACTCTTGCGGAAAATAGAGGAGATGGTAGCAGAGAATGGAGAGAAACCTTTCTTACCAGTCAAATGTAAGTGTTTTAGATTCCATAATTTTATAATAATGGCTTTCACATCGGGTTACATATTAATTTGTTCATGTGAATATTATTCATGTATATATAAACCTAATCATTGCATCCTTGTTCTACAGTGAACCAAGAATTAGATGAGGAGGAAACGAGTGGAAGATGCATTCTGCAGTGAAGAATAAGGTGACATAACATGCTAATCTTAGAGGAATGTAAAAGTTATCCAATTGTTTATTACCCATAAGGCCATTCACACTGTTTTGCCAAAGTCATATTAACAGAATGTAAACTGAATTTGAACTGGACATTCCACTGCTTTTTAACTTCATGGTCAGTATGTTCTACTTATGTTAACATTCTTCAGCATACATAGAGGTACAAACTAGATTTCTGACTCCTTAAGAATTCGTCACTGGACATTCACCTTTGCTAGAAGCATGTAGCACATCCTGATATAATATTTTTTACTTGTTTCATTCTGATCCTGAGCTACTGATACCACAAATAACAATAATTCTCAATACTCAAATATTGATACTCTTGCCAAATGCATGCACTGGTTTCAATGATGATTATCTAGTGTTATGTAAAACGCATGGTGGCAACAAACAGACTAAATGGCCTAAAGGATTCTATCCATTTCCCCACTGTATGGCAGGACTCTCATGGCCGGTATTGTACAGTATTTATACAACCTGGTCGTTTTTCATGCACATTCAAACAATGTCAAATAATATTTAGTAAAACTGCATTTTACTAAGTTGTAATCGTAGTTATTTACATGTAGTTTGAATATACTCACTGTATTGTCATAAAGTCTACTACATGGGATTATGTGCACCTGAAATAGAGCTGGATTCTCAAGTATACAATTGTTCTAGACTGAACTGAATGTGCAATTGAGCACCTTCAGAACATTCAGGGTTTCTTTTTGATGATTGGTAACTAATATGGAGGACATGATACTTACGACTGTGATATCAACATTGTATTCTACCTAAACACATATTTAACAATGTGTGTTGAGCATTCAGGGCATGGCTGTTACTATTGCATAATAATATTGATCATGTCTGCAAATTTTTTGGCACATGGTAATATGCAATGAATTCCCAAGTGCTTGAGCAAACATTTTAGCCTCAAAAGTGGTTCAATTGAAGACACTCAAATGACTGAAGAATTTAGCTTTTGAATGCTTTTCACTTCATACTTTCATATTAATAAAGAACTTTAGTGAAATTGCCATACTGAGTGGTGCTTTTCATGTCAAATACAGCTATAAGTTTAAAATTTCTAGATTTGTGAAAACCTTTGAAATGAAAATAAATTCTTAACCAAAACCCCTCATTTAATTTCTGCCAACAATAGACAGTTGTCCTTGGTCATGAACACTGATTTATGCCATTAGTATAGTGGAAATTGCCTTGGACTAAATATATTTACTAACTTCATTCTACATCCCCAAAAAACCATATCACATGACCTACCTATAGAGATGGTGAATAGTTGTCTACAACATTTGATAAACTACTATAGCTAATTTCTGCTCCAGTTTCATCATGAAAGGACACATGAAACGCATACAAATGTCTTTTTAAATGTTTATTACACAAATAACTTTCAAGATAGTTGGTAAGCGGTGAAAACCCCATAGAAGTTCCATACATAATCTAATAAGTGCACACCATACCATTTCTATGAATAAAGACAATAGGAAAGTTTAAATTGTGAGTATTTACACGGCACAATTTCAATTAAGAAATGTCAAGACGGACAAAATCAACAATACACAATGCACTGCTATATATAATACTGTGCATACAATAAAGATACACAAGATTTTAAAAAATACACTTGTAAAAGTATATCAGGCTTTACCGATAGCTGTCATGCTAAAAGGAAACTGTTTCTACTAAGACACTGGGGATGAATCAAGAGGCTATGCTGAAACAGTCCATTTCTCTCAGCTTCAAGCCTCTATGTCCATTTCTTTCTATGACCTCATATTCCTACTCTCTCTTGCCCTCCTGACTTCATCAATTAGCTCTTTCAGATAATGAATCTCTTTAGTGAGTGATTCTGCTTTCTCCACCAGCTCTTGATTCCTCTCCTCTAGAGCTGCAGACTCTGACTGGAGGACGTCTTGCTCTGCACGCTTCTTCTGTCGGTAGCGGGTCGCCGCAGTCTTGTTCTGCTCCATTTTCTTCAGCTTCTTCTTCTCGACCACAACCTTTGAGCCACTGGCTGACTTCACTCTTCCTGTGAGGGCAGGTGACTCTGACTGCTGACTTTGGGTGGGCTTAGAATCAGGTGTAGGGTATGGCTTCACCCTGTAAGAACGAGACTGGGGAGAGGCTGGGGTTTGTGGGTCGGGAGAGGCTGGCCTTGGGGAATTATCCACAACCACCTTACCTGGATGGGTCGCCATCACATTAGCCTCCTCTTTGGGAGCAAGGACAAGAACTATGTGGTTCGGGGAGAGGGACAGGACAATTTTGGGCACCTGCATCTCAACGGGGGTTGGACTCTGAACTTCAGCTATGTCCACCTCGCAACCAAGCTCAAGAGTGTCAGTAGGGGACTCGGGTGGAAGGATGGAAGGTGATGGGACTGGGGAGGCCGGTTCAGACTTTATATCGAGCTCGGTCTGGGGCTCAGGGACTACAGAGGAGGAATCTGACACTTCACAGGGTGTTGAGGGAACAAATGGAGTAGAAACTGGAGTATTCAAAGTGAATGAAAGGCTGGAAAGTTGATCAATTTCAGGGACAGTCGCTGGTGGAGAGGGTGAAGGGTTACGGTCAGAAGCTACAGGCTGGGACTCCAGGTCTATCTGTGACTCCAGAGAAGCAATGAGTTCCTCAGGAGAACTGGGTGGATCCTCAGAATCATAGGAGCCAATCAAAGACTCCAGATCAAACTCACTCAGATCAATTCGCTCTGTCATCCAATCCATTTCACTGAATGAATGATCTGAAACAAAAAAACATTAAACAACTGAATGCTTAAACGAGAGCACTGAAGGTATATTCTGAATACATTGCAACACCTTACCATTACCACTGTCTGCGCCACCATTATCTAGGCACAGCTCATCTGAGGGGAACCACGACAGGGACAGCTGATTGTGCCCAGCCTTCTCCCCCCTCTGAGGGAAGGGAGGAGTGCAGGGTGGGGAGAGAGAGGGAAGTGGAGAGGAAGAGAAAGATGAAAGGGGCGATTCAGCGCCTCCGAGAGGAAGAACCTCCTCATCTTTATCTAGGAAGGACCCAAGAGGGTCAGCCATCGGTGATGATGGGTCCCAAAGAAGGACTTCCATATCGTCCGGGCCAAACCGTGAGCTCATCAAAGACATGGCTGTCTATTTCAAGTGGAATCAGAGAGTCTTCTACTGAGAATTCGAATAATTTCGTGCTGTTAGGTACAGCAAAGGTCAGAGTTGCCACAAGGGACCTGCAAAAAGAGATGAAAAGTAGTTAATCTTTTAAATAACAATAAAAGCAAATTTAAATGATAATTGTAAACAATCAAATATGAAAGCTTTTAAGCAAGGGGAAAAAATACTCAGTTATTACTGATGCACAATGACATCATCTGCCCACACCCTACACTCCTACCCCTATATGGACATCTACCACATGACGCTTTTTATCACTTGCAGTCAGCAGACTAGGTTCTATTTATAAACGCTCAACTCCAATTTACCAGAGGCAAAAGCTCACTGGTTTTCAAAAATATTAAAATGAACTGAAAATGTCATTTTTGTTCAAAGACACTGGGATGCCCTACTGTTGTAACGTTACTAAAGTCGAAAAAGACCGCCATTTCAGGGCTCCCCGCTCCCTTTTCAGGAACGTGCGCCATTTTATAGAGAAGACGCGACGACAAAGAAAAGTCAAATAAACTGCCTCAACTCGTGTTAATTTGAGTAAAACATTATCATGTTTATTAGAAATGCATCCTCTATAGACAACAGAGACGTTATGGTACATTTTAAAACAGACATGACTACAAATCCATCGACTGATGTGGTCTCTGCCGGGCAGACTCCATGGCGCGCTAAGCTCGAGAGACGATTGTCATGACATTATTCGCACGGAAAACATTTTCCTAAATCTATTAAAAATAACAAATCCCCTATATATCTGTAAGGCACACAAGAAATAGTACAAAACATTTATGGTCATAAGGATGATAACTTCAATGGTACAACTCCCGCCTCGCCGGCTGTCTAAACGACAAGACACTGTAAGCCAAAAACAATTAAAAGTATACTTACGCCATTTTGTAATAAATGTACTGAGGCAGTGCACTATGTTGATGCACTGAGGAGTTTGCGCGCTGTCTACAGGCACAGATCACACGGCCATTTCGGCGAAGAGCACAATCGCTCGGATAACAACAAAAATTCAGAGGGAAAAAGAACAGATCTGCTGGTGATGACGTCGAGGTCACGTTTATATAGGGCCGCAGTGCCGCTCAGCTATATCCGTCCGCCAGAGCGCTTTGTTTTGTGTTACTGGGCGCAGACAGCATATAGACCCATTGTTTTAGTCAATTTGTATCATGATTAGTATCAAAAATAACTATTAAAACTTCTCATATCTATTCAAATATATTTTGTGATTATTTAGGAGCCTTTTTGATTATGTCAAATGAGGAAAAAGAATGATATTGGCATTGGACAGAGTATTGTAAAGATATAATCAGAGCCCGACTGATATCAAATGGATATCAACATTATATGTCTATTAGTCGATAGATTGACAAACAAATATGTCGTGATTCGTGAGCACAACGTCTATCAACACAAACATGAAAGCAAGAGTCATTTCAGGGAAGGTTGTCCACATTCCCCGTACGTAGTGTTGGCTCTATCGCCCTCTGCTGGACGAAAATTAAACTAGTTTAGGCTCAGTTGTGTTTACGGGAATTATTGTTTTGGAAAAAAAAGACAATGGAAAGAAAAGACCATTACTCTTGGTGGAAAAAACGTAATAAAAGGACGAAAGAGGCTGTATTAAGCTTAGGTAGAAACAAAAGAGAATTGGAACAGCCAGTCAGTACAAGCAGGAATATGTGTAGTTGTTTACATATAGGTTTAGTGATCCTGTTTCAATGATGCATTTGAAGAACACAGAAAGATAGGCTACACGATAAAAGACAGCTCCCATCTTGAATGCATTAATTTATTTTCTAGAGATGTATATTTAAAAACAACATGTGATTTTGTACAAAATTCAAGTTCAACTCCCAGCTAAGCCAACAATTTCATTAGGCAGTGTACAAATATTTGACCATTTCTTTCAACATAAAAAAACACAATAATCAAAATGGAAAAGCCCCACCATGTTCAGATTAAATTATATATAAGCAACACAGGCACATCTATTTAAAACAGATATTTTGGTCTAGTTGGTGGTCAAAAGCTATAACGTCACATTCAGACACTTCTACCTTTTTTTTTTTTTAATAATGATAATAACAATATATTATATAATTACAATATATTATAAATTTTGAATAAACATCTCTCTATGATCTTTTAATATAGTAGCATATTATTGCTGGTAATATCCCTATTGAATCGAAAGTGCTGTAGCTGCAATTGTAGTTTTTGCTATATAAAATAGAGGAAACTAGAATAATCAAAACATTACTGATTTCTTGTGCTGATATATGATTGATTTGATTCTCTCTCAGTGGATTTCTCTTGGCTAAACATTTGCTAACTGTCAGCCTTTCATCAGACGACCACAATGCAGTCCTGCCGTGCGTATCTGTGAAGAAACCTGATCTTTAGGTTTGTGCCTGTCTTTGTTCTCAAACATTAGTATAGATCTGTCACTAATTCAGCGGTCCTTTTCTAGCTTCAGGCTCAACCTCGGGTGATTGTAAACTGCAGAGGACATCAATGGAAGAGTGCTGCATAGGCCAAGGCCCTCTTGAGCTGCTTCACGCACAGTGACTCTATGTTTACACAGTGACTCTATTTTCCACTTTTATTATTCTCATTAGTCGTTGTTTCTGCCTCAGGGAACAGGTCAGGGTTTTCTGCTAGCGTAGAGCGGATTCTCTTCTTCTCTTTAAACCGGCCCGAATGTGAGACTTTCACATGGCGTCCCTTTGTCGCCGTTTTATCCACGATGCGTTCCAAGCGGGCGTTAAACTGGCTGTCCGCAGCTGCGTCGGGTGTCCCGGGCGTCTCCCCGGCGTTGCTGCTGTGGTCTCCAGGGATTTCGTACAACACTTTCGGCTCCGATTTCTTCTTACGCAGGAAAGTCAGTTTCCACCAGGCTGGTGCAGGTTCTGCGGTCGCCATTTAGATGAAAACAGACTTGGATAGCTCTGCAAGGGGGACAGAATGAGAGAGTGTTATATTTTTGACTAAACACCAAACAGTAGGCCTAAATAAGAAAAGGAACTATAAACATACTGTTTTTTGTTACATTTGAACACGAGTAATAAGAATAGTCAGAATGTGTAAGCTGAGCCCTGAGGGTGTGAGCTAATGCTAATGTAAGATCTGTGTCTTACATTATAAGGGGCAGCCGCTAATGAATTTTTTAGTGTAATTCAGTAAGCACCATATGGTAGAGGTATGCAAAGTTTTAAGCTGTAGAGCTTCGGTTACAAGCCTCAAATTTCACACACGCTGCACTGCAGCTAGGCTATATGCTAGGAGGATGGAAATGCTAAGTGTAGACCATGCTAATGTTAAACAATAAGAGTGCTTACTAGGCTATAGCTTATTTTATTTTCATGTATTGGTTTATGAGTTAATAATATTGATGATTTACACCATGGTTCAAAAGTTTGGGGTAGTAAATGTATTTATGCTCACTCAAAAATACAGTAAAAACATCAATATTGTGAAACATTAAAAATTAAAATAACTGTTTTCGGTTTTATTTTAAAATGTAATGTATTTCTTTTGACACAAAGCTGAATTTCCAGCATCATTACTCCAGTCTTCAGTGCCACATGATCCTTCAGAAATCATTCTAATATGCTGATTTGCTGCTGAAGTAACATTTATTATTATTATTATTATTATTATTATTATTATTATTATTATTATTATTATTATTATTATTATTATTATTATTATTATTATTATTATTATTATTATTATTATTATTATTATTATTATTATTATTATTATTATTATGTTGAAAACTGTTGTGCTGATTAACATTTTGTGGAAACCCTGATACTTTTTTCCAGGATACTTTGATGAATATAAAGTTTAAAATAACAGAATTTATTTAAAATATAAATTCTTTGTAACAATGTAAAAGTCTTTATTGTCACTTTTGATGTGTCCTTGATGAATAAATACATTAATTTATTTATTTTTTAAAAGAGAAAAATCTTACTGACTCCAAACTTTTAAACGATAATATACATTTGTACTTCAATATATATAAAACTGTATATGTCACTATTTATAATTTTTTTAATGGACCTAATAATGTGGCAAAATATCATATTGAGCTGAAAGAACATTCATATTAGCCAAAATATTTCATAAACATGTATGAGCCTAATTCTGCAGAAATTTGTAAAGCTTTTTTTATCCACAGTCTCCATGCAGGCCACAAACTGAATTCATTATTATATCTGACCTCTTGGACTTCACTTCTCAGGTCTCAATGATGCAGCTGGTTTCATTTTAGCCATAATGTTCAGAGTGTTGTTGCTTTGCTCACACTACAAATGGATTTTACATGATTCATTCATTCATTGCCAGGGGAACTTTTAGGCAAAGCAGATGGTCTTACTTCATGCTGTTATGCATGTGGTTTTCATATAAAGATAAAAATAATGATAAGGGTTAAGGAAATCATTGTTCAGAAGGAAAAGCCAGTGCTTTCCGGAAGCATGTCAATGGCCATCAGGAACGTTCTGTGTGCTGATTATTCGAGGATTTGATAAGATTGACAGATCTCGATAATGTATGAAAACAATTACTTTGGAAAATCAAACTTCTGATTTGTCTTGTCACGCGAATTACGGACAGCGTTAATTACTTGCAAAAGCATTTCAATTTATTACAGGCATCACAATAATAACGACGCAAAGAACATTTAGTTTCAACAGAAGCTCCCACGAGAAATCGAAATCTCTGTAGACATCTTGATTAATTAATTATTCCTGTCGGTTGGTTGGAAAAAACATCAGGTGTTAACTGGAGGTCCTCAGGGCTTCGCCCCGGGAACAGTCACACTCTGAGAGAGTTGTGGTACATAATGAGTAAAAGTAGAGCAAAAGACAGGAATTGTGGTGATCAGAAGAACTGCAGGAAACATTTTCTTGTGTTTGACCCTTCTTGCAGGCCCAAAACATGTATTGGTCTGTATCTGTTGTTTTACACTCACACCCTTTAGAAATAAGCACCTGTTTCTAAAGAGTGTAAGACTGGAATAACAATAAAAAATAAAGGCATACCCCACCAATACACAAAAAGGAGGAAATTGGTCCCAAGTTTCCCAAGAAGAAAATTTTGCTGCTCAGAAGTTGCTCTTTGAAAGTTTGGGAGACCATTTGTTGATCTAAATTATCAAAGTGGTCTCAGATGTTTCTCCAAAAATTCATTGAGAAATAACAAATATACACATAAATGACAGTTGCTGATCTATCCCAGCGGGCACCTTGATATCAATTTGACGTCAAATATTAGTCAAGGCTTGATCAAGATGCTGTAACATAATTTTAAATTTAGTCTGGACAGCAATCCAGTGATAATTGAGTGAAAATAGGAAGTTAATCCCACACTGAAATTGGTTTAATGTATATGTAGGCCGATATGTTTGACGTTCAATTTACATCAAATCAATGTCATGTCAAGTTTTTGACATCAGGTTGATTTGCATATTTGACCTGTTTTTTGATGTCAAACTGACGTCTTTTCAACATCAATTGCCCACTGGGATAGTAAGAGTATACAGCTACTGTATACATTGAATGTGGATAGTATAGCGCAAACAATTTGCTTTTGAGAGAATTGGATGAGAAATGTTTGAATTCATATTGAATTCTGTGATTTTTGATTGCAGATTTTAGACTTAGCAAATCTAAGCAGAGTTTGAGGCATTGCTAAAATCTCTTCCGAAAGAAGAGAAACACGTGAGATTATTTGTCCAGTAGAAACAAAACTGAAAGTTTTTTTATTAATGGGGAGAAGGGAACTTTTGTGTGTGAATACAAATACTCAAGCACATGTTAAACAAATAACGCAGGCAGTAGAGGCACAAAGAGACTTTGCATTTAATTTTATAAAGATGCTTGTTTCTTGTCCACTTGAATTACACCACTAATGAATATACCACTAATTTTGGACTGAGAGAATAATTTTTAAAGCAATAATCTCTTATTTATAAGGTTGGGATCTCTTCGTTTTAATTCAATGAGCTCACAACTGAAAGAAATGTTTTGCATTTCAAAGCGTGCACTTGATTGCAATAATACACACACACACACACACATCTCAGGCTCCTCATTGTGCACGATTAGTCAGTGATATAGGTTCACTGTGTGCTATGAATGTGTAATCAAATGTGTCTCTGTCCAAAGGTCATTAAAATTCACAGCTATCAGTACACTTTTTCTCTATAAATTACTATAAGTTCCCATTTGATCAATTCATTTCTTTCTCTAGAACTCAATATTAATTCCCCTTTGATCTGCATTTTTCACAGTAATTTTATCTGTCAACTCATTAATATGAAACTAACTGCAACTGGATGACGTTCCATGGAGTTAAAAGAGTTTTCCCGTCCAGTGAATTCCAGTAAAAAGCCCCTCTCACCTGTGCAGGTGAATGAACGTCTGTTGAGATAGTTGTTATCTGCGTTAGAGGGGTCACTATCCTTTGGTTCAGTTCTCTGTCCAGTTGAGTCCAGCAGGTGAGGTCATCGCCCTATAGGACCCTCTTTTTTTCTTCAGATTTCAGTGAGTTTCTGTCTATCTCTTCTCTTCTGTCTCTCCTCCAGCTTGGCTGTCCTTCTCGTTCTCTCTGGCAGCCAGGTGTAGATTCACAGGTGCGTGACTCCTCCCTCCTGCAGCCACACAGACACCCACATCAGGCCCCTCCTCCCTCTGCTGCCTGAATAAACATCAGCATCACAGAACAATAGCTAATATATAGTTGGATTGGGTGTAGACGAGTAATGACTGGATCAGCTTTTGATATCGAGTTAATGGTTAAGAGGCTATAAAACGGATGTTGGCAATGTAATCAGCAGGGATTCACTTTTTTCTTTCTTTTCAAGACTGCCATGTATGTTTCATTCAATACTTTTTTAATATTTTCCACTTTTTAGAATAACAGTAAGTATGTATATATATATATATATATATATATATATATACAGACAATAATAAATGAAAGAAAGAAAATGAATGAATGAATGAATGAATGAAAATTTGGTTTTGTAAAGAA
This sequence comes from Sinocyclocheilus rhinocerous, assembly GCF_001515625.1. Lineage (NCBI taxonomy): Eukaryota > Metazoa > Chordata > Actinopteri > Cypriniformes > Cyprinidae > Sinocyclocheilus > Sinocyclocheilus rhinocerous. The sequence goes on from NW_015648618.1 coordinate 303,245, forward strand.
TGAATAAACCAAATATTGGTTTTGTAAAGAAATTCATACACAGGCTAATATAGGCTATGCTACTAATATTTGTCAACAAAACTAATTTTAAACATTTAAACATTAAGATCAAAAGGTCTTTACATTTATGAGAAACTGTTGTGCCCAAACTTTTGACTGGTGCAGTATGTTAAATCACTTTACATATAACATTACATAAAAGACCATAATAAAAACAATTAGCCCAAATAATCATACCCAAAATTACAAACTTTTTCAAATGCCAATGAAACGTCTTAAGTCTGCTTTTAAAGGCGTCAAGAGATTCAGTGGATTTAATCATCAATGGCAAACCGTTCCACAATCTTGGAGGTGCAACAAAAAAGTGGGATCATTTTAGACGAGATCAATATATAAACATATTTATTATATACATATTTTTAGAGCACACATTTCGGAAAGCATCATATTCCATTTCTAAGTAGAATTGAATATAAGAACTGAATATAAGGTCCACGTGTCATATGTGTACAAATAAGTGCTAAACATCTTGTTCAATTATTTCTGTTGTAAACTCTTGTTTTGATATTCATTTGGTTATGTTGTCCCCATGTTCTTGTTTCCTGTGTTTAGTTCCTGATCCCTTGGTTTCTAGTATGTTCTCTGTCACTTTGGTCACTGATTGTGTTCTTCAACTTTTTCTAGTTTAGTTCTTTATCCTTTGTATATATAGCTCTTGATGTTTGGGGTTTATTGTCAGTTATTGCCTTTGTTGTACCAAAGCTGTTTTGTTGCTGGGTTTTCCCCTATTATCATCATCATAATAGCCTTTTTACATTATTTATTTAAATAAATACTGCTGAACTTAGATCCACACCTCAACAACCTTGCCTGAAATGTTACAAGATGCACATACAAATAAAATCCGAATGTCATTCTACTATCAGACAGGGAATGTTCTAGCAAAATAATGCAGAGCAAACCCCCTTGAAATTAAATTTTTCAAAAAAAAATATCTGTAATTTTTCTCCATATTTTTTTTTACAATTCGACAAACACTTAACTGGTGTGTGTATACACACACACACACACACACACACACACTAATATAATATATACAGTATATTTATTATATTTTATCTAGATTATGTCCGTTTTTCTCCTATTCTCTAGACAATTATGAAATTATATTTTAATTATTTATAGATATACCTTTGTACATCTGTATTTACCTCCAAGCTATACATATTAAAATCTCAAGAAAGAAAGAAAGAAAGAAAGAAAGAAAGAAAGAAAGAAAGAAAGAAAGAAAGAAAGAAAGAAAGAAAGAAAGAAAGAAAGAAAGAAAGAAAGAAAGAAAGAAAGAAAGAAAGAAAGAATAACAATTCCACATCCTACCAGTAGAGGGCAGACTCTCAGTCCTGTTTATTTGAGAAGTAATATTCACCAACCCTGGCTCTGGCAGCAGTTTGAACAGGAACATGATGCCAGGATGCCCACTGGTGCGATTAGGCTGGCTGAGGGATAATAATGGCTGACTGCTGACCTAGCTGGGTGTGTTAAGGAGGACTTGCCCTCTGTCTAGGGGCTGCTTGGTTCAAGTGGTGCCCTGGCAGCGTATGCGGCCTTCATACACACGGGGATTAAATAAGAACAAGCCACATTTCATGGCCCACTCGAAAAGCATGTGGCTGTTCAGCACCAGCTGGGCTTTGGAGCTGGTAGTTCGCTCATGGCAGCCAAGATCTGATGCTTCACAGTCTGCAGAACACACAGTCCATTAATCATTATCTTATAGCTTCTGATGGGAAACTTCATTTGGCCCGACAAGAGTCATTTTAAAAGGAACAGTTTGGGCATGTAAAGCATTTGGCCTCTTTCTGATATCTGACTTTTGGTTTGAACATTCAGCAGTGGGAATTTGAATTTAAATGGCTACTGGATGTTGGAATGAAATGACAGGAAGATGAATTTACTGAATTGCAATTGAAAGAAATCCAAGATAATCACTCACAAAAAAAAAAAAAAAAAAAATCAGACAAAAAAAAAAAAAAAAACAAAAAAAAAGAAAATACAAAAAACTAAGGATGGTCCAGTAATGTAATTGTACATAAATGTTGCAACTGCACAGCAGCCAAAAAACCTTTCTACGGATGGATAGTGTCAAGCATAGGAGGACAACCTTCTAAAGGTTTTAAATTTCTTTTAAATTTTTTTTCTTATTTTTAAAAAAAAAAAAAAAAAAAAAATCAGACAAATATCACTAGACCAACTCAACAAAATAGACAAGATGACTTCTCAGGCATTCTGCATAAGGTTTTTTTTTTAATCTTGTAAACCTGCTTCATGACTATGAAATAAATTAGAGCATTTTGGGAAATGTGTTCTTCCACCATATAATATATATTATATTAAATATATTAATTTTTTATTTATATTTTACATGTTGAAATGCCATACTTAAATAAATGCAAATATCTACAGATTGCATTTTACAAATTGGTTATAAATACATATTTTTTTTCTGCAAGTACACCACATGTTGTCTATGAAAAATCATGGGGCTTACAAACTGATAAATTGGGTGCTCTATAAACTACAAACAGATGTTATATGAATTTATTTTTATTGCATTTTTAAGTCTACTTCTTTCTCAAATTAGAATTAAAATACAACATATTTTACTACCTCAGTTGAAAAATGTTATTAATCTTGATTTAATTCTAAATAACATAAAAAGTAGTTTTTCATTAAATGATTCTGATATTTATTCATATATTTATTTTTTATTTATATTTTATGTTTTTGAAATGTCATCATACTTAAATAAATGCAAATATCTATAGATTGCATTTTACATATTGGTTAGCATATATATACAGTGGGTACGGAACGATGTTATATGAATTTATTTTTATTGTATTTTTAAAACGTTCTCAAACTAGAATTAAAATACAACATATTTTACTTTCTCAGTTGAAATTCATGAATTTGCTTAGTCTCAATTTAATTCTAAATAACATAAAAAGTGGCTTTTCATTAAATTATTCTGATACCATTTAAATTTGACATATCAGTACTCTCAGACAAATCACATGCATTACATTGTTTTTATTTACCTCGTGTCTATTGAAAGAATGGTCTGTGTTGTGTTAGTGCGCCTCCTCGTGGCGAGATTCATGAACAACAGGTTCGCCTGTGGAAAGAACAGTCGTGAGGTTAAAGCGCTGCAGTTTTCTATTTGTCCACCAGGGGGCAGTAGCACCCGTCAGTCATCATTACTGCCTCGAACCACAACAAATTGAAAAGGAAATTACTGTCAATCTATTGAGAGAATGAAGTTATGTCATATCATAGTCCATAGAGGGAAAGAAATGGACAGATGGGCTACGGGTGCAGATTGAGCTGTTTTAAAGGAGGAGGACAAGAGGATGACAGTTATTTTTCTTTGTTTTATTCTACTGAATGAAATCCTCCCTTTCTTTCATATCTCCCATTCCCTTGTTCCCTGTTTTCCGTTCCATATTATGCCGTAAACAATGGTTGCATCAGGAAAATAACAGAGCAAACTGTGCTGAGTATGGTATCTCCATATAAACATTCCATTGTTCATCATGAATAAAAGAAAACCAAAAACAAGAATTGTGGGGACAAAGAGTGGACAATGGACCAGGATTATGAGGTTGGAAAAACGTACCAGGAGTGCAAACAAAACGAGTGTCCTAAATAAAAATGAAAAATTAGCCTACCAAGAAATAACCCAACAGGACCAGGGCTGTTGCTCTCATTCTTTCCCAAAATCTCGCTTCTTGCAGAGGTCTTAGTTCGTGGCTACCAGACCTTGTCTTTACTTGACATCCACAAACACACAGACACTCGTTGTTGACGATGTGGTGGAGAAGGGACGCTGAATGACGGAAGCCATCAATCATAACATCTCTGCTTCCATCTCTTTTTTTTTAAATCCACCTTATCTTCCTGCAGAAGACACGCATAATGTCTCTTGGATAAAATAAACATCAAACATAAGATTCTGAGTTCAGAAACATTTAAATGGCATCTTTTAGACTTTTTCCCCTGCAGAGGCGGCAACAAAACAAACCAGCTCTGTCAGGTGTAGTGAAGTGGGTAAACACAAAACCCGAGCCTTCATTTTACCTTTTTCCTCATTTTGATAAGGTTGTTTCGTTAACATAGGCCTATCGAAGAGGGAAGTTTCACTCTAAACTGCTGATTCTGTGGGGAACATCGAGACTCAAATTTAGCGTGTTTATTTATATAAACATACAGTTCATCTTCCACGCGCCTCTAGCCAAAGCGTAGCATCCGCACTGGGCTGCTTTTTTTGGCGGGCAAAAGGGTTAAAACCGATCGGCAGGCATCAGTTTAATCATAATCAACCGAGCTAAAGAGGAGTAATGGAACCTGCGAGCCGGGCGCGCCTGTGTTCCGCCACAGATTAGCCACTAATTTGCATAGCGCTTTCGTTCATCCAAGTCGGCCCGACGACAGGCCGTCCTCCCCGGACACAGCCATGCGTAGCCTCCGGGGCCGCTTTGACAAATGGCTGGCCGCGTAGCGCTGTCTTTGCGACCAAGACGGTGCAGCGAGAGCGACAGTGATTGATAGTCTGACGGGATAAATAGTGCAGAACTTCTTCTTCTTCGGCTTCTTTTTTTTCTAATAGGAGTACAAGAGGTGTTTAAAAACCTGCGTAATGGAGAAATATGAAGCCAAGCAGAGCAAGAGGGAAGATTCTGTGAGTTTGAGTGTGAGTGTTTGTGAGTAAAGAGTTTGTGTAGAGGCCTATTGGCTTCAAGTCTGATCTGTCAGCTATAGAAATGTTAAAACAAAACGTTCTAAAATGGAACGTTCTTTTAACATTATTAATATTTGATATACGTTCTCATAACGCTGAGACACTCTCGGAATGCCCTCAAGATGTTATTTGTCCTTGATGAAAGTTCTTATTAGATTGAGAGAAAATGTTCTTAGAATATTACAAATAAACGTTCAAATAAACATTTTGGGTGAAAATAAAGTTGGTAGAATGTTTTAAGAAACGTTTTTGTAACCTTCAAATAAGAAAGCTGGACATTTTTAACAGTTCAAAACAATGTTCCCTTTTTATAACCTGAATTTGTTACCTGGGATTTTGGGTTCCCCAAAGAACTTTTCATTAAACAGTTCTCAAAAGAACCTTTTTTTCTAAGTGTAACAAACATTTTAAATATCTAAAGGACCTTTTTCCACTATAAAGAAAACATCTGGAAAGTTTCCATGGATATTAAAGGTTCTTGGATGATATAAAGAACATTTATCTTTAATGCAGTGAATATACAGTTGACTGATTTGAATCTTTTTCTTGATTCATAATTTGATCAGACTGCCGAAAGATATTTTTTACAAACAATTGGCTTAAAAATGCAAAATAAAATTTTTTATTTCCGAGATGATAACCAAGCGCCACTCATTCAATGAGATCTTGTGACAATGATTTATTGTGTAATAAACACGTTTTTCTTGACTCATTATTTGATTGGACTGCCAAAAGTTAAAACGTGCACATGCTTTAACTTTAAAAAAGGCATGCAAAAATGCTTTATTTTTGTGATGATAAATGGATGCTACTGGCTTGAATCCTATACACACGATGAGGTCAATGTAGCATATGCTGTTTGAAATTATTGTTTCATTTTGTGTGTTATTTAAAAAAATAATAGGCTGTATAGCATGAATGTAACCATATATTCAGGTCTGAGGTGGACCAAAAGTAATAATTTATGAAAACTCATCCAGATTGACTGCTATGTGAATATTTGGTGGGTTTTTGGATGGTTATTGCCCTGCAGTATATGCTAAATACTATGCAGTGTGCTTGTATTCCATTCCAAACATACCTAATACTCCACTCATTTATTTTTCCTCCATTGTCCTCCTCCTCATCATCATTATGTAATGAATAATATATAGTAATAATTAGCAATACCCAGTGCAGTGTGGGATGCTACTAATCTGTACAGAAATAAATGAATACATTTAAGGCCTGAGACTGAACCTCTCAGTTTCCTGGGCTGAAATTGAAATCAAATGTTTATTTAAATGTTTCTGTAGCCGTGCTGTTGTTGTCATGTTTCAACCAGTGCTTCATAACTGAAGAAACAAGGGCGGGCCGGGCCGATAAGCCATTATGCCACGTACATCATTTATTCTCTGCAAGATTTTGCCAAGCACAAACTCAACTGTATAAAATCACTGCACAATCACCTTTTACACCAACAGATAGAAAAATAAAACAGAATGAACTGACTAAAAATAACACAGTCAAGCATTAAAATGCTTTGACGTTAAATAAATTGAAACATTCCCCATTGAAACAAAAGCAAGATCGTTATTATCTTATTAGGAATGATAATGCCATATAATATTTTTCATCTAACCTCGTGCACACACACATGTATAGTACGTCCCTGAGTGGCTGTCTGTTTGCAGATGAGGGTGCAATAAGGCAGTGGGGTGAACGTGCGCTCTGAATTATCTGCGGTAAATGCTGAAGATCTGTCTCGGTTATGAAAACACAGCATCATTCATTCACAATAAAACCCGGCGTCATCGACTAAAGCAACAGTGCTTTTTCTAGTAGAGATTCAGACATTTACAGCTGTCGGTATCTAGATAGCAAGTTGAGCTGACATTAATATGCAGGTGCTACATTAAAACATTACAAAATTGCACTCTGTTCATTTATGTTGTAGGTTATTAGGTAATTAGAGCATAATTCAGGGCAGATGGTAGTTAAACCTCACCTCGCTCAGCTGCTAGCACACACACACACACACATACACACACACACACTCACACACACACACACAAGCACACAGTCCGGATCTGCACAGCTGGACATGCAGATGATGTTTTGAACGTGTATCATATCTAAAAACATGACGAATCTCAACAGACAAAGAACGTCAAAGACGGCACATGTTTGCATAAAAGCCAGTGATGGCACATTCTATAATATGGACAGCAAAAATAAAAAATAAAATAATGGTTTTATCTTCTGTGCAATAAGCTGGAGCAAGCAAGTAATTAAAATATATGTTTAGACATTTTTATAAATTTATATTACTTTTATTTTATATATTTTTATATTTCTTATAAATAGAGTATTTTATTATATTTTAATGAATTTATTTTTAAATGTAAAAATCTCACCATCCATCAATTCGGTACATACACACTCGGTGGAACCCTCCACAGGTGCATTTTATATTATATATATATAAAATTAATTAATTAAATTATATATATCACAGCATCATTCATTCACAATAAAACCCGGCGTCATCGACTAAAGCAACAGTGCTTTTTCTAGCAGAAATGCAGACGTTACAGCTGTCGGTATCTAGATAGCAAGTTGATCTGACATTATTACGCAGGTGCTACATTAAAACATTACAAAATTGCACTCTGTTCATTTATGTTGTAGGTTATTAGGTAATTAGAGCATAATTCAGGGCAGATGGTAGTTAAAGATGCTTTATTGCATTAGAGCTCATGGGACCAAAACTCTAGAGAGATGTTTATAAATTAATGAAACTCATCTGGCTACAAACGATAATAAGATTTAAGTAAATTCTCATGTGAGTTTGGAACGAATTTGAATCAGTTACACCTGGAAAGTGAGATAAAAACAAACAAAAATAAATATAAAATGAGAAGTACAACTCAATGTTGCGTGAACTCTAGTTTGGGCATGTGAAATGATTTGATGGTAATGGGAACTGGACCGAGACTTTAACAGCTGTATTAATTAATATGACTAATTAAAATGCGGCTTCCCTTATGGCTGTCCAATGAGATGTGATTGAAGATGGCAGTAATCAAGATGTGGAAAACTTCATTTTTTTTAACCAGTTGACAGAGCTCGATTCAGTGTGCTTGGAAGAGAAATGGCCACTAAATACGTTATATAGAAATTCCAGGCACACATACACATCGGTTCAGGCCTGCGAAACATCACGCTGGTTGGCCGCTGCCAGAGCTGTATGTTCACACACTCTTCATAAAGCTCAATTTAACTTCTTGTGTGTAATAAATAGAGTTGCCAGATCATTTGGGCCATATGTGCTGTATCACCCTCAAACGCACAGACGGTCTTTCGCTCCGAGTTCTCGGCACGTTGACTGGCAGCGTTCTGGGGACTGAACATGGAAATGTGATCCTCCGCAGCACCTGGGAGTCCTGCAGGAGACAGGATGTGTGTTTGGGTTCTGCTTGACTCCCGCGTGTTTCTGTTCTGTATATTATCATGCACTATTGCCCTGTGGCCCGCTAGGCCCCGGGCTCCTTCTGAGCCTGCCAGTCAATCAAGACTAAAACTCCAGCAGTTTAACAGCAGATTACACTGGAATTCAGAGAAATTAAGCATTAAGCAAATTAAGGCAGCATTAAATTGAACTTAATTTAACAATAGGTATAACTCATACAAATAGAAAAGTAATTTATATAACATTGAAAACATACTGACAAACAGCAAACTAAATATTCAAAAAAGAAGATACAACGTTTAAAAATGAGTTGGTGAATCATTTATTTGATCACTGAATCATTTATTTAGATTAACTATTTTATTAAAATTTTAATTTCTTTTTTCTGCTCAAAAATTTGAAAGTAACTATCATTAACTCCTCCTTGATTATGCAAGGCATTGTGGGCAATATTTGAATGTATGAATTAACGCTTCCAAAAATCCACCAGAAATAGTAACCATATGTGCATTTTTGGCGTCATATTTTCAATGTACAGTAGAGGGTTTGTAAGATTTTTTTTAAAAAGATTTTTCAAAAGTCTGTCATGCTCACCAAGGCTCCATTGATTTGATAAAAAAGTGAAATATTTTTCCAATTTAAAATAACTTATCTATTTGAATATATTTTAAAATACAATTTATTTCCGTGAAGGCAAAGTTGAACTTTCAGCATCATTACTCCAGTCTTCAGTGTAACATGATCCTTCAGGAATCATTCTAAAATGCTGAATTGCTGCTCAAGAAACATTTCTTCTTATTATCAATGTTGAAAACAGTTGTGCTGCTTAATATTTTTGTGGAAAACTGTGATGTATTTTTTCCAGGATTCCTTGATGAATATAAAGTTCAGCATTTATTTGAAATCAAACTGATCCTAACCTTTTGAACTGAACTGTGTTCTATCTGAGATACATTAATTATGATCTTGCATGCTATTTATTACTTATATATATGAATTGAGACGCAGGCAAAGAGAGAGAGAGAGAGAGAGAGAGAGAGAGAGAATTGGGCGTGCCTAGAAATGTCCAATAGAATGAGAGAATAATAGAGGTGGAGAGACATACATTAAGAATGTAGGCGTCATAAACATAAAGAGAGAGAGACAAAGAGAGAAAGAGAGCACAACACAAGTGCGTGTCATGTTAAATGAATATGGAAAAGAAAAAAAGTGAGAGAGTATAAAAGAAATAGCACTTTGATTGACTTTTTCCCCACACATGCTGGTTTGTCAGATTGTAGAAATGGAGACAAGTGCCGTTTTAATATTTCTTATTTTAGACACTCACATATAAACATCACACAGCATCAAAAATTCAAAACCCCACTCTATCATTGTAAATGTCCAAAACTTTTCCCCGGAGTTAAGATTCGTCCATTATGCCCAGTAATTCGCTAGACACACACATCGCCAGATGTCTTTCCCTCTTGCTTGTCACTAAAGAGTTTCTCTGTACAAACAGCAGGGGTCACTTAGTGACCCTCTGAGAGGTCAAAGGTCAGGTTCCCAGCGTAGTGTAGCCATGGTGATGGCATCTGGAGAGTTGCAGCAAAGTGGAATCTCCTCGGCTTGTCAAACCGTCCACACACACACACACACACACACACACACGCTCCTGCTTGGGCTCATTAGGTTTATGATCTGTGTTTTTATTGTAGTGGACTCCTCTTCGAGGTTGTTTATAATCTTGTTGGTTATGTACTTAATTATATACTGTGGTGTATGCTGTCCATAGATAACCACAAACCAGAACACCAGCCACCCACATTATCCCATAAAGTCACCCATCCTGTTACCTGGGCAACAGCTGTTCACTGGAGCTGACAGTGGAGTCCAGAACAGGCCCGGAGGGCTCGGTCTCCTCTCTCCCTGTCCTTGAGCTTTTCTCCCCGTGGCTCAAGAGCCTGGGCAGCTGAAGAGCAGAACAGAAAGAGCTGTGTGCATCTGCTTCTGTGAAGTCAGCACGCCTGGAGGCTGGCATTACGACAAGGTCAGGGGTCATTGCTTTCTGGGTGGCTTCTCCCATTTCGTTCTGCTGAAAGTCACGATGTAAAAAACACAGTTTGAGAGATGTTTCTCATGAGTCGAGAATTATGATAAATTGCTTCCAAACTGTGTGGAAACCAAATGGACCTAAACATTCTTTACAAAAATGTACCATGGTAATTAAAGTTTCTGGCAAAATCCCACAGTTAGTGCAGTTTTTGTTGCTACTGTGGAACATACTTGATTAAAATGAGATCAGAATCATCTTTTGCAAACAATCATTTACATAAACTTAATATAACAAACAAGCCCTTAGGAAAGAACATAGAATTTGAGTAGAATTAGATTAAATGGAGAGCAAAGAGTGAGTTCTGCTTTAGTCATCTGGTTTTTAGATTTTTCACCTCAGAAAAAAAAACCTTACTCCCATGACGTGCATAATCTCACGCACAGTTCGAGACTTCAACAACGTCTCGAACTGTGCTCAGATTTTCAACATATCAAAGTTTGCGAAGTCAAAATTCAGGCAAAACCTCACGATTTGTTACCTTTTCAGCTCTAAACTGATGTGTTACGTCACATCAACAGTTTCTCATTTGTGTCTATTTTTATTTATTCTTATAGTTTTTTATTTATTTAATATAGTTTAGGAGAAATGTTTGTACCCAATAAACTATGACTGAAAAAAAAAGAAAAAGATTATATAAAATATTATATATGTATGCACACAAACATAAAAAAATTTAATTATATATATATATATAATTCTGCAAGAACTCATTAAATTGTTCAAAATTGTTCATCAAAGAATCCTGGAAAAAATATATCACAGTTTCCACAAAGCAGCAGAACTGTTTTCAACATTGATAATAATAATAAATGTTTCTTGAGCAGCAAATCATGTTAGAATGATTTCTGAAGTATCAAGTGACACTGAAGACTGGAGTAATGATGCTGAAAATTCAGCTTTGCATCACAGGAATAAATTACATTTTAAAATATATTCAAATAGAAAACAGTTATTTTAAATTGTAATAATATTTCACAATTTTATTGTATTTTTGATTTTAAAAAATGTGGGGGCAAATGCTGCCTGCTAAAAAATGTCATCAGGTTCACGTCTTTCTTGCAAAATGGTATGATTATATTTCTGTTCTCACTGTCCATACTCATCCTTCTCTATATCCAACTATCCAGAAATAACACCCCTCCCACTCACACACAATCCAAAAACACTTAAAAACTGCCACATTGGCAAATTATCAACCGACATCCACTGATCTGAGTCCGACTGAGAGTCACATGAAAACCATCACTAGGTCCACTAACCCTTTAATACGGCTCATGTCAGGAAGGGTGGTGCTGATTATTGGTCGTGGTGTGGCTGGTCAGTTCCATCATGTTACCATGGTTACCATTACCATGCCACCTCGATTGGTGCTTGAAACTGTAACATAAAGAGGGACGAGAAATGAGCGCCGAATATATTCTAAATGCTCGGACTGTACGTGTGCATATGGGCACCTATACATGGGCGTGTGATTGCGTGTGTGTGTGTGTGTGTGTGTGATATCAAGTGACAGGTAAGGTGAGGGTGGCAGACAGCTGTCTGAAGGGGCGTTTGATGTCCATGTTGTAAATTCAGGAAGGGGGTTGTCAGTGATGTATATCTGACAGGCCCGTGTGGGTGTAAAGTGTGCGTATATGTGCGGGGGTCTACATGTGACTCAGCGACCTGTAATTGCTGTAACCCTAGCGTTAGACAAACAGCGCTCCTGCCCTGGACCGATCAGATAACACACGCTCACACTGTCACACTAGCTTTCTCTGATCTGTCTGTGAGGGCACTCAGTGTCTCAGTAATGTCTCTCAAACACATGCACACACAGCCTACACTGTCCACATCAGACAATAGTCAGACGCTCTGGCATTCCAACATGCCAGATGATCCGACGTGTCCAGCCTGCTTTTCAGCCCTCCATCCCAGCCGTCAATCACGCAGGCTGAGTTATGGCCTCGCCGAGACGCCGTAGGCCTGGCAGACGAGGAGGAGAGTGAAATATCTCTCTGTGAATGATCTGTCTTTGTGAATTATGTGTGTGAGAGTGTATGTGAGGGGTTCCCTTTCTCCTCGCTATTCAGAAAGATTGACCCCGTGGCCGTAAGCTACTCTCTTTCTCTCTCTCCACACACACACACACACACACACACACACTCATAGGGATGGTACATTGCATATGTATCCATCACGCCAACTTCTTCCTGTTTTCAACGTCCACAAAACCCTAAAGACATGGATTTTAGGCTGAGTCACGGTGCAGGCCTACTGAAACATTGAGCCCTTGAGCTCATGTGGAATGGGACAAAAATGCTATCAAAAGTGACCAAAATACCCAGGATATTACAGTTAAAATGTAAGAGTAAGTAGTGAATTCCTGTTTTTTAAATCTGTTTTAACATTTTATTTGTCATAATATTATATTCTAGGCCTATCTAGTTGTTTTTTTATTGTGCCATTGCAGACACCATATAGCAATTTTTGATGTAGCTGTATATGGCATATATTTTTTTATATATTCAAAATAATATACACATATTAGATATAAATATATAATAAGCGTGTTATTGTATGGGGAGAAAATATGCATACATACATACATACATATATGTATATGTAGGTATATGTATGTATATTACATGCATTTTACTTACTTTAAAATTTTAAATATACTAATTAATAATAATTAACAATTTTATAATGTGAATAATAATAACAACAAAATTATAGAATTTTTTACATTTTATTTTATTTTTTATTAAATATTTATAGCCTATATATAATATTTCTTTTTTTCTATAAATAAACTATATATATATTTGTAATTATATATATATATATATATATATATATATAATTTGTTCTGGGAGCAAATGCTGACCCTTTCTTTATGTACTGTAAATGCTTGAAAATATATAATATATCCAAATATATCATCTATTCTGGGGGGCAAATGCTGCCTGCTAAAAAATGTCATCAGGTTCACGTCTTTCTTGCAAAATGGTATGATTATATTTCTGTTCTCACTGTCCATACTCATCCTTCTCTATATCCAACTATCCAGAAATAACACCCCTCCCACTCACACACAATCCAAAAACACTTAAAAACTGCCACATTGGCAAATTATCAACCGACATCCACTGATCTGAGTCCGACTGAGAGTCACATGAAAACCATCACTAGGTCCACTAACCCTTTAATACGGCTCATGTCAGGAAGGGTGGTGCTGATTATTGGTCGTGGTGTGGCTGGTCAGTTCCATCATGTTACCATGGTTACCATTACCATGCCACCTCGATTGGTGCTTGAAACTGTAACATAAAGAGGGACGAGAAATGAGCGCCGAATATATTCTAAATGCTCGGACTGTACGTGTGCATATGGGCACCTATACATGGGCGTGTGATTGGAATTGCCAAAGCAAAGGTGGTCCCTGCAGTCTAGGCCGGCTGGCAGGAAAACAGATATCATTATGGAGCTGTTTGATATGCATACTGACATGCTCACGCACACACACACACACACACAGAAGCACCTGACACTCCATCATGATGTCGTCCCTGTACCTCCCAGGGGGCTGCAGGCACTCGCTGGCGTCAGAAACACATTACAGCTGAGAGATTGAGGAGCCAGAGGCCATTATCTCCCCTCTACAGCACACAGCACTGCTCTCCTCCTGCAGAGACACAGAAAAACACTGAATTAGGGGAAGTGTGTGTGTGTGTGTGTGTGTGTGTGTGAGTGTGCATGAATTTGTCTGTGTGTGAAGGAGAGAAAAAAAAGAGCGATATTTTGTCTGTTTATCCAAAATTTATCCAACAGAGATATTAATGTGGCTTCAGCAAACACATGTTGAAAAGAAAGCAATATATTATCTGAAAATCGCCTCGTTTATGGGGCGATATCCTCATTTTTATGAGAGAAAAATACTCTTGTGTCTCTTTTTAATTCTTGTATTGCCCCTATAATCATACAGAATATAATGTAATATTGAAGAATTTATGTTTTGAATGTCTGGTAACAATGGCAAGATTGGTGACCTGTAATCTGTCTCTGTTTTTAAGCCAAAGGTATTGATGGCCTTATTTGAACAAATTGATGTTTTTGTCAAGATAATGTTTTTTTAATCACTTTAAGATTTCCACCATTGATGTATTTAGCGATGCTTAATTGATGCTTTCCAGTCTCCCCAGAGTTTGTAATTTTGCATGTTATTTTAATCAGATAAATATTTAAAATGTATTGACGTTCGGTTTCATTAAGTAGATAATTAAGGCACAAATGGTTCATGGATGTGGTGGACACACACGGCTCTCGCTGAGTCAGAAGACTGCAGGTTGTTGTGAGGGTTTTAAAGCAGTTTTCAGTTTCTGGTATGATTGTGAAGTATTCCAGAGAGGAACAGGAGCTTTGTCCAAAAATACTAGTATAGTTACTTTATCCTTTGCATAAACAAATTGTTTGTTTCATAAAATAAAATAGAAATGTTTTATTTTTCATTTCATTTTATTTTCAAAATATTTATTTAAAAAATGTAACTGTTTAAAACAAAATAAAATAACACGTAAAATAAATATATTAAAATATGAAATTAAAATAAATATATATAATATTATATAAAGACTACAAATTTAAATAATCAATCATTTTAAGAAATTTAATAATAAATTAGAATAAAAAGTTACAGTTACAGAAAATTGTATTTTAAAAGTTCTAGACCTTTACATAAATTGTGACCAAATTTATTTAGGTTTTTTTTTGGGGGGG